>NW_007731169.1:18881-51498 GCF_000696425.1 Galeopterus variegatus
AAAAAAAAAAAAAAAAAAAAAAAAAAAAACTTTTTAAAACCTTTAAAAACGATTATTGATAACTGTCAAAATGTGGAAGCAACCAAAATATCCTTCAGTAGGTGAATGGATAAACTATGGTACATTCAGACAATAGAATACTATTTAGTACTAAAGAAATGAATTATTAAGCCATGAAAAGACATGGAGGAATGTTAAATGCATATTATTAAATGAAAGAAGCCACTATGTACTGCACGATTTGAAATATATGACGTTCTACAAAAGGTGAAACTACAAAGACAGTAAAAAACCAGTTGTTGCCAGAAGTGAAAGGGAAGGGAGACATGAGTAAACAGAGAACAGAGGATTTTTAGGGCAGTTAAAATACTCTATATGAGAATGTATGTCATTATACATTTGTCCACACCCATAGAATGTTCAGTAGCAAGAGTAAACTTTCTTATGGACTTTGGTGATAATGATGTGTCAATGTAGGCTCATTAATGTAACAAATGTATCACATGGGTGTGAGATATTAGTAACTGGGAAGACTATGCATGTATGGAGGCATTCCCAGGGAGCAATGGGAAAAATCTCTGTGCCAATCTTGTTGCGAACCTAAAACTGTTCAGCAAAATAAAGACTATCAAAAAGAAAAAAATGTCAAAAAAGAAAAAAAGTTTGTATTGGAGCCCTTAACCCCAGTACCTCAGATTGTGACCTTATTTGAAAACAGGATCACTGCAGATATAACTAGTAAAGTTAAGACGAGGTTAGACTAGAGTAGGTAGGTCCCTCATCCAATATGTCTGGTATCCTTATATAAAGGGAATGTTCAGACACTGACATACATAGGGACAATTCCATGTGAAGATGAAGGAAGAGACTGAAGTGATGCAGTAGAAACCACAAAAATGACGGTTTTCTGGCAAACCAGTAGAAGCTAAGAAAAAGGCGTGAAACAGATTCTTCTTCACAGCCCTCAGAAGAAATCAACCCGGGTGACACTTTGATCTTGGACTTCTAGCCACCAGAAATGTGAGACAATACATTTCTCTTGTCTAAGCTGACCAAGAGGGGCTTGATTCTGCTCAGCTTTACTAAACTTTAGGCAGCTTTCTTCCTGACTACAGACCCCTGAACTCCCTTTTCTTAGAGAATTCACTTTTGAAAACTTGCAATTTTGAATTCTTTGTCTGGTCTTTTGAGATGCAAGTCTTCTATTCTCTTACCACTTTTAAACACAATAATTCTTTCTCAGGGACCTGGGAGCCATCATGTTAAGATGTAAAAATTAAGTAAAGCCCCTATCTCTCCCTCCAACTCGCTGAAAGCGTTAAAGCCTAACTTCTCTAAGCATCAATTAGCAAGCACAGATGACCTCCTCATCTTGAACCACCTGCCCTCTAAAGTCCTCCAGTATTTTTCCACTAGCTCAACTTAGTTCCAAAAATTCTCCTACCTTTTGTTTCAAGAGTTAAGTTCACAATCTCTTTCACAATAGTACTCAAATTCTTCTTTCCCTGTTTAACCTTGCCCAGTGCAATTTTCCTTTAACAAAGCCACTCAGTTTGTTGGACTTTGTTACATCAGCCCTAAAAAATTAATATGCCAATTATTATTTATTGAGTTTTTGGTAAATTATTAGTGCATAGAGGCTAAACTGTTAGATTTAGAAAGACGATGTAAAAAGAGCAGGAGTCTTCATCTCCAGAATTTTATAGCTAGTTACTCTTAGTTATAGATAGTTCACACCTATCTAAGACAGTTTTGGCAGCTATAAAATAGAATAAAAAGAGCATCAAGTATAGCGTATGTTAAAACATAAATAAGATATGTAAAGAATTTGGGGCAGGGTTTAGAATTTATCTACAGACTCAACAAATGTTAGTGCACATACAGTCATTCCTAGGAATCCGGATACCTAATTAATAGTTGCTGAAATCCCTTATTTAAAATGGCATAGTATTTGCATATAACCTATGCATACCCTTCCATATACTTTAAATCATCTCTAAATTACTTATAAAACTAATATGAGGTAAATGCTATGTAAACAGTTGTTGTACTGTACTTTCAAAATTTGTATTATTTTTTATTGTGGTATTGCTACTTTTCATTTTTTTAAAAATATTTTTGATCTATGGTTGGTTAAATTTGTGGTGCTGAACCCACAGATACAGAGGGCCAATTGTGTGTGTGTGCATGTGTGTATATGCATAATACATGTGTATATATGAGAATGAATGAGTAAAAACACATACTGTCTTTACTCCGTCCTCCCAGCACAATAACTAACACAGAAGATTGACTTCTGTGACCAAATGTGTGGGGATTTCTCCCCACTGGCAGGCAAGCCATCAATTCTTCAGCAGACGACTGCAGAGTGTCAATAATTCAATTCCGACACTATCAACCTGGAGATAGCAACAGATTGCACAGAGTGAGGCCTCAGTCTCCAAGACTGCCCACACTTCAGATGCCATTCACAAGTCCAGGCCTCTGGAATTTCTGACCAACCAGCTACAAATCAGGTTCCCACAAGCCTTCCTTCGGTTTGATTAGTTTGCTTGAGTGGCTCACAGAACTCAGGAAACACGTACTTATGTTTACTGGTTTATTGTAAAGGATACAGACGAAGAGATTCATAGGGCAAAGGATGGGGGAAGGGGCTCGAAAACTCCATGCCCTCCCTGGAGGGGCCATCGTCTAGGAAATCCCACGTGTTCAGCTTTCCAGAAGTTCTCTGAACCCAGTTCTCTTGGTATTTTACAGAGGCTTCATGACATAGGCATGATTGTTATTATTAAATCCACATATTCCATATTCAAAGTTCTTTGTATGTAGATATTAAATGTGATTAATATTAAATTTTGTAAAAGCATTGATGAATGATAGTCTGTTATATTAATTTCCATTTTCTCATAGGTAGTTATTAAAGGCTTTATCTGCTTATTACTGCTCAAAGAATGCCTCCCATGAATATACATAAGTCAATGTTTACAAGTTATTCCCAGATTCGTCTATCCTATCAAATATCACAGTTTCCCATCATGCGCTTATAATGTGCAAATACTTGTCATTTCTTTTAACTCATCATATTTTTTAGACCACCCTTCTCTTACTCATGCTGTCCCCTTGCCAGGAAAGCCCTTATCTCTTTCTTTCACTTTCCATACTCTTGCTCATTGTTTCGAGAATCACTTTGGGCACTGTGTCTTCTATGAAATCTTGCCTGAATGGGGAGATTGGGCCAATCGTGTTATTGCTGTGCCGTGGGTACTCTTTGTGCCCTTCTCCACTTGAACACTTCCCATATTACATTCAAATTATCAGTTTAAGTGCATACCCTCAAAAGGTTGTGAAATCGTTGGGGACATCGTCTAGCACTGGTATTTAATAAATGCTCAACGAATACCTGTGGAAACAGAACTGTCAATTCTGGGTTCTCCTAGGCAATATACGGATAAGTGAATATTTCGTATTTACTTACAATAATATCAATTGTTGTTATCAATATTATATCTAAATCAATATAATCAACATGATTTTAATGCACATCACTTGGAGACTTTTAATTTAAACATCAGTAACCAAACTGCAATTCCTGTAAGAAGTGGCTGTTTTCTTCCCCTATAACCTTTTAACTTTCTGTGAGTATTTGAACATTTCAGTTTATTTTACAAAAGTTCTACTTTTCCATTCCTCCCTGGACTGGTGAACACTCAAATAGTTGCAGCTGCCACTCATGGCAATGGAAATAAATCATTCTTTCTGAGAAAATAAAAAGAGTGAAGAAAAATATGAAATACTGTATATTATGTCATTTAAATCTTAGATATTTGACATGGTGTCATACAGCCATAGTCTGATATACTAATACCAGTTGTCAAACGCTGTCCTAAGCTTTGCTCATCTTTCTAACTTCTAATTCTGTACAGCAGGACCATGTTGTAATTCATCAATTAACATAATGCACTAATTAAATTACTAAGGATGGGATTTTCTTCTGGAGCTGCATTTCTAAGTAAATGAACGTTCCCAAATATATCCTCTGACTCTCTAACCACGCCACCATTCCCTTACATCTGGATAACCGGAACCACTTCTTAATGCCCGTCTTTTCCTTCTCATTTCCAATCCTACAATCCATTCTCCACACAAGGCAGTGTGAAATTTTACCACACAAATCAGATTATGTTATTTTCTTTTTAAAGAACCCTTCAGTGGCATTCTATTCCCTCAAAATAAAATTCAAACTTCTTCCCACAGCTAGTAGGCAGTACAAACAGGGGGCCCTCACCTTACTGTCCCACCCACCCATCCACCTCTCCACTCACACTAAACTACAGCCTGTGCATGTATTTTTTTTTTTGATCTTCCAGCACATCACGGTTTTTTATTTCCTTTTTGTGATCTTTGCGTTTGTTGATGTTTCTTCACCCTGTAAAATTCTTGTTGTAAATATCCTCATGACAGTCCCTTCACTATTCAAATTTCTAATCATAGTGACTTTTCTTAACGTCTAGTCTAAATAACATTTGTTATCACTTTTTATCCTTTTGATGGTGTTCACAGTGTTTCTCTATCTAATATCAGGACATTTACTTATTAATAGAATCATTTATCTTTCTCCTCACCTCTAGAATGTAAGTTGTGCAACAGCATAGGATTCACTTGTCAACTTTATGCTTATGACACCAGCAGGTGCATAGTAATTGCCCAAGAAATATTTGCTAAATAAATGAGTGAGAGAAAGAAGGGGCATTTAAACATTTATTAAATAACTAAAACCTTTCTTTCAGGACTGTTGGAACATTTTTGTTTGTATACCAAGGCCCTTAGTAATGAGCTAACATTTATCAAGCTCTAAGCGTACATGCAGTTTTTCTTAACTCTCAAAATATTTTTATGATCCAGATGCTATTTTATCCTCCTTTTACCACAGAGGACATTTAGTCACAAAGAGGTTAAATAACTTGCCCGGGGTTGCACAGCATGTATGTGGCTAAATGGGGATTCTCATATAACATCCTTATTAGCATACTACACTGGAAAACAACATTGAAAATATTTTTTCTTCCCACAATAGTGAAAACACAAGCTGATACTACTGAGCAATCGTTTAAGTTTATTTTAAAAAGTGAAATAAAATTCGTTAATTAAGGTCTGGGATGACCGGTTATCCATTTTCAACAAAAAGTTTATTTTTCCTTCTTTAACTTTCTGTGTGATTAATCATTTACCTTATATTTCTATATATATCTATATTTTCTTTCCAAGTATAAAAATATATTTTGCTTTTAGAGGGTAAAGCCAAAATTATTATAAGTAAAATAATAAATATGATATATAAATGTAAATAGAATGCATTTCAAAAAACAGGTACTTACTGCTTACGTGTGCACATAGATAAAACTGGGGACAAAAAGGAAAAAATAATACATAATTTCAATTATAGAAAGGTTTTTAATACAGAGGAGTGAACAAAAGAATAGAGATGATTATATATTTCCAACAGATAATGATAAATGGTAATTGTTACTACATTGTTTTAAAATGGGAAAACACAATTGGCTCAAGATTCCAAGTGTTAAAGGGTAAAAATACGAGATGGCATTAAAGGATGGGTAGGATTTTGACAGGCAGAAATTAACAGGAATCAATTTTGGTTTTGAAATTATGCTATTTCGATAGGGACAGGGAATTGACATGGTGCAAGGCTAGGATCCCGCAAGCTAAGGCACCACCGTTGATTTAATTAACCAGGGAAGGAAGTGACTCTGAAAAGTGAACTCGTAAGTATAAATTTTGTTCTCTACACAGTACATGGCATATGGCAATAGTGCCATAGTGTGTGTTGCAATCAATGAATGATACTAAGGAAAGGAGAGAGAGTAGAGAGACAGAGACAGAATGTCTAAAACAAAAAGTGAATTAAGTCTCTACATTCCCATCTTTGGAATGAGAAAGACCTTGTTTAAGAAGAACCATGGGGCCAGCCCAGTGGTGCACTGGAGAGTGCGCCGTTTGGGAGTGCAGTGGCGCTCCCGCCGAGGGTTCGGATCCCATGTGGAGACCGGTTCCCGCTCACTGGCTGAGCGCGGTGCAGACGCAACACCGAGGGTTGCGATCCCGTTGCCGGTCCCCGGTACGGGCGTGACACCGAGGGTTGCGATCCTGTTACCAGTCAGTAAAAAAGACAAAAAAAAAAAAAAGAAGAAGAACCATGGTTTGGGCCAGCCCGGTGGCGCACTCGGTAGAGTGTGGCGCTTGGGAGCGTGGCAGTGCTCCCGCTGAGGTTTCGGATCTCATATAGAGACCGGTCCACTCACTGGTTGAGCGTGGTGCGGGTGCGACACCGAGGGTTGCGATCCCGTTGCCGGTTGCGGTACGGGCATGACACCGAGGGTTGCGATCCCGTTACCGGTCACGAAAAAAGACAAAAAGAAAAAAAAAAAAAAGAAGAACCATGGTTTATATACAAACACACAGAGACTTGATAGCTTGCATGCGATAAATAGTTCTGACCTATAAACTCATTAGATCACAGTGCAAGTCCTTAGGAGACTCTGGCTATTGTGGAAAATGATAGTTTTCTGGAGTAGAGACAAAGGAGTACATTTCACTTAGTAGAGGTCTTGCAACAACAAATCTTTGAAAATTTAATTATAAAAAGCACTTAAATTCCATGTTCATCATATGAAGTGAATATATTTTGTAGACATAAGTTTTCAGTGACTATGTGCAGTTCAAAATTTAATATTGCAAGCATTTTATAATATCAGCAGTTAACAAAAACTCTTAAAATAACTTTATGCCACAACAGTTGTCTTACGTTTCAAAAAATTCTGAAAGTTGTTCAAAAAGCAAATGTATTTCCTGTGAGATTCCAAAAAATTTGCCTGGCTGGAGGTCCTAGGAACATCCAAGCAGATTTTCTCTATTCAGAGTCAACAACTATTATTATTATTATTTTATTTTTATTTTTATTTTATTTTATTTTATTTTTTCAGAAAAATGCCTGCTGTTTGGCTCAGCCTGGCTTGGAGGAGTCTGTGCTGCTCATGATTAGAGGTTTCCAGTCTCTGTAGCAGCATATTTAGTTTTACTTCCTTTGTCTCTTTATCAGTTGCGAAGCCATAAAGCCACTTTCCACTTCCAACTGTAACTCAGAAGAGGTCACATTTACATTTCCCAGTTTGAGTGGAAGAGGGATTCTACCCTCCTAAGTATTTCTCTTTTTTTCATGGTCAGATTTCCCCTCTGCTAAACACAGCTGCAAAAATCCACAGAGCTGTAAACTACCTGATCATATTAAGAAAAAGAAAGGAGATGTTTTCCGTAGCAGTCAGAATATTCCAATTTCCTCCTTCCCTCTTAGAAAAATAAACCCCAGTTGTGAAGGAGAGACAATAGAAATAAAAACAGTGACTTGAGCTGTATAATTTGGTTCACACTCATAGCAGGTTTTCTCAAAATGTCATTGATCTACCTTCTGGATCAGAACTGTTTAGTATTTGCTAATATGCAGATTCTTGACTCGACTCTTTTCTTTTGAATTTGAATGTCTGTGGAGTAGGGTGTGAGACTCTTATTGTTTCAAGCATTTCACTATGTATGTTTATTCACACTAATTATTGAGAACTTTTGCCCCCAGACCTCCCAGATGTCTAGAAGTCCAAATTTCTTGACTCAAATGGTAAAGTAAATTGAAAAATAATTCCAACATTTTTTTAACCAGTTTCCTCTTCGCTTTATTTTATTTATTTAACAAAAAACATAAATAGCACTCATCATATGCCAGCCACTGTTCCAGACACTTTGCAGATGTTAACTTTATCCTAATAGAAACATTAGTATTTTCTTCACTGTATAGATAAAGGAAGTAAAGAACAAAAAATAGTTTAATGACCTGCCTAAAGAGAATCCAGCATAATGAGTATATAATTCAATGTGACTTCAGAGTCCTCCTTCCTCTCTTCCCCCACTATTATGGTATTTTATTGCTCTAAATTACATATATTGAATACATAGGCTTTTGTTAAATATGCTAGATGTGAGTATTTAAGAGATTTTCTTTACTAATTTCTTCTTAGAATCAGGCATGTTTTCTCTGTTCTGATCTGGCATATTGATGTTTTTTTCTTAGATATAAAATGTAAATGTCCTTTCCTGATACAGCCTTCTTCCGTCACTCTCTCCCTTCATCTGCAGTGATTTAGATTCTTCCCCCATTTATGAAGGGGAAAAAGAACACATCTCTTTGTCTTTCATGGGGTGATATTTCATCATATTTTAAGTAGAGAAAATGATGCTTTTGCCTATACCACAGGTGAGAATAGTTGAGGAAATGCTGCGAGAACTACAAAGTAAAATATCAGTATCTGATGAATGAAAGGAGGATAAAACCTAACATTTACTGAGAGATTATCATGTGTCAGGTATCATTCTGTGTCATTTTTATATATTAGCAGTTGTTCCCATTTAATAACCCCTTGAGTTAGGTACGCGAGAACTACAAAGTAAAATATCAGTATCTGATGAATGAAAGGAGGATAAAACCTAACATTTACTGAGAGATTATCATGTGTCAGGTATTATTCTGTGTCATTTTTATATATTAGCAGTTGTTCCCATTTAATAACCCCTTGAGTTAGGTACCAATATCATTACTTTTTTAACAGTTGAGGAAACTAGAGCACGGTAAAGTTAAGAAAAAATGATGCTAAGAACCAAGATTTCAATCCAAACAGTCTGACTTTAGAGGGCCAGAATTTGGCCTGAGCACTATACAGCTCTCCATGGGAAAAATAAAGGAGACAGTGTTTGTGTGTCGGAGTTTATGTTTCATCCCTTGGTTTGGTATGGTGGGCATTGACAGTAACAGAATGACCGCACAATGAACATCCCCAGGTAAATAATAAAAAAATATAGGAAAATAAAAGGAAAATGTGTGCATTTTCTGTTTGAGTTGAATGACATCTTAAGTTGTTGTTCTTCAGATATACACTATTAGATGTGTTAAGTATGAAATAGAAACATAGTGCAAATCTGCAGCACTGATGAAAATTGTCAGGTTTCTGGACATGAGGTGATGAGAGCTTCTTCCTCTGCTGATTCTCATTTACATATTCTGAGCTTTGGGGAGAAGGGTTGAGGAACACACACACACATATGTATTTTGCAATCCAATTAAGCAGAGAGGTACATGATCATTACACTTTTCAATCACAGCTACTAAAGTGGCACATTGATAATGACCTAGGAGAGGACAGATAGTAGTCGTGTTTCTAGCTCTGCAATTCAGGATACATACTGAATAACTTCAGCTTCATGTCCATAACGAGGAGATCGGACGTTCAACAGCAGCTCTGACCAGATGATAATCTAATTAGTATAATGAATGTGGAGGAGAAAGCATACTTCAGGAGGAAATTGCCCAACACTCAGAGCTATAAAAAGATGGAACATGTGGACTGGAAGTATTGGAACAGGAAAAGCAGGTTGATCTTTGATATGAATATGACCAAGACAATTCAAACTATAGGTATGCAGGTGGATTCAATCCTTTTTTTTAAAAAAAAATATGAAAACGTAGAGTTTATGCTTCTTCCCATGAATACAAGGAAGAACACAATATGAAATCAGGAGGCCCTATGTTAGACCACAACTCAACCCACTGACACCTCTCATATGTGCAGTTTTGTTTAATTGACAAATAAAAAACTATATATATTTATCTGTACAATAATATTGTTTTGAAATATGTATGCATTACCAAATGACTAAAGGGATTGGGGAAGGTAGGAGAGATGTTGATTAAATAATACAAAATTTTAAACAGGAGGAATAAATTCAAGACATCTATTGTATAAGGTGGTGATTATAATTAATAATAATTTAGTGTATTCTTGAAAATTACTGAGTCTAGATCTTAAGTGTTCTTACTACTAAAAATGATAGATATGTGAAGTAACATACTTGTTAATTAGCCCAATTTAACCATTCTGCAGTGTATACATATTTTAAATACCTTTTCAAATCTCTTCAAACCTTGAAATTCTGAGATTCAGAGCTGAAAAATTAAACTATTTCTAAAACGTATGATGTTATCTTCGGGTATAAAAATTTAAAAAGTCTCTATAAGACTTTTTCATTAATTTGCTAATCAAAATGGTCAAAGATAAATGTTTATGTGTGAATATGTCTCTGTTTATGTGTGTAGAGTATTTGGTATATCTAACCTATTCTAAAGATTTTGATCTTATCCTGATAGGATTCTATTTTAAAACATAATGATTTGCTGGTGGCAGCCACATTTGTCTTATCTTCTGTGCTGTAACTATAATATTTATTTTCAAAAATATGAAATCTTTATTTAGATTGAAAGAAAAGATCAGGTCATAACTTAATTCTCACTTTTATACATTTTATTGAAGTTGAAGCAAAGCAAATGTTTGTATTTGTATTGTTAATTGGTAAATCAATATGCTGGGGAATTTGACCCATTTTTAATTTATGGTTATTCATATTTATAAGTGCATATTTGTTTGTTCTCTATATCTAGAGGAAACTATATTAAATATAGTTTGTGGAAAATTTAAGACATTATTTGTATCTTCTGCCTAAACATGTGTATTTCTATCTCTATATATAAACCCAATGGTTTTATTATATTAATTCAAAAATCAAAAAATCATCAAACATAAAGGTAAAAGAGAAAACAAAGTACTGGATACATGGCAGCCATGTAGTTGTAATAAGTTCTCCTTTCCCAGAAAACAACTTGGGACTTATTATACAAGGTCATGTCTGGAAGAAAAGATTAAATATTGCAGCTCCATTAAAGTCTACAGTAACTGCTCTCTTGCACTTTTATTTAAAGGCTACATGACTGACACATTTTATTAGCTAGCTCATGCCTATAGCTTTGTCATAGCAATTGCTAAATTAATTTACAAACTTCAGTCAACTTGTTGTGTTTTTATAGCTGTCTCCTTGAATATCCTTCACAAGCAATACTGAAATTCCCCCCAGACAAAGCAGTGCTGTTCAAATTTTAATTCTTCCCGTGTTAAATAGTTGTGTTCTTTTGATTTTAGCATAGGTCTAAAGGGTAAGCTTCCTTTCACACATGCTGTTTTGTCAGTGACTAACTACTTCAGGAAGAAGTCAAATTGCTATGTGTATGAGATGAAACATCTAAATTTTATTATAATAGAAGCCATTATAATTCATTGTATTTTACAGTACATAGGTTTTAATGTATCTATTGGCAAAGTATTTAAACTCTAGGTAGGATAACAGTGTTTCAGAGGAAACAAAAGATAGCTTGGTGGTTACAAAAAAATGTTTATAAAGGAAATATCATTTTGAATAAATCAAATAATTATGGAAAAAAATATTTACCAGAGGAAGTCTTAAAAAACAGGTCAGTACACTGTGGTCCTTGTAGCTTCCTACTGTTATCATTTATTAGCAGAAGCCAGTTTTCTCTTAAAATAATCAAATTGTTATATCATTTACTTTGCTTTAGTTGAAATGTAATTTCTTTGAGTAGTGCTCATTCTACCTACAGTAGTGCCTACTTAGACCATCAGTGCTTGAGCGTAAGTAATTTATTATTGCCGGAAGGTTCTCCACTCACTCATGACAACTTCACTGAAAGTAATCTCTTTTCAGAAGTTCAGGATGAGGGAGTGAGAAAGAGGGATTGATGATGTCAGAAATATCTTTTTACAAACTAGGGTGGGGAGTGAGTGAAAGAGCAGATGATCCAGATCTAGTGAGAGAACTTTAACGTAATAGCAAGTTCTGTTGATGAGGAAGGAAACTTTCCTCAGCATACCAAAGTGATTTTCCTTGTTGACTCCCAGTAGGCAACGTTGACTTTAGTTCATTTATTTATTTATTTATTTATTTTAATGGGACATAATTGGTTGTGCATTTCTGTGGGGTACAGCATTGAATATCAATACCTGTGTGCTATATGTGATATTCAAATCAGGATAATTAGTATATTTCGCATTGTACAATGTAATCATTTTTCGTGGCCAGTTATTCAGCAACAACAAAATTTAGAATTTCACAAAAATTGGTACATGATACTTTTTCCTCTCATTATAACTTAGATCCTGTGTTTCCTAGGACTGTGTTTCCTAGGTGCTGATACCAGATTTTGTATATAGTACTGATGATAAGATTTGCAGTTGGGTATGATAATCTCCTGCTTTAAAGATAATTTTTAAAATGCAGGTTTAGTGAATATTGAAATAATATTTTACATGTATTATTTCCTAAACAAACCTATGTGTAATGCAATTCTCAAAAACTATATGTATAAATAATAAATTAAGGAATACCATGAAGCTCATAGATGTTAAGTCACACAGCTAAGGTCATATAATGCAGAAGTAATAAAGCCAGAATACACACCCAAGCCTGGCTGATTCAAGACTGTGTTTTTCTCAAAATACTGCACTCTTTTTCTGGTCAGCTGCTTCCATATTTAGATTAGAGTCACCACCCAGAAGCAAAAATGAATTTTATTTTTTCATGTTTAGGTCTTATTACTTTTTGGATAGTTTCTTATGCTATTAGGTAGCCCCAACTAACCACAATTCTGTTGAACTTCAGGTAAGATTTTAGAAAAAATAACCGCCAGCTTATATTGAAAATTCATTTTATGTTTTAGGCATCTTGGGCTAGTATAATAGAAATATCATAGACTGGGTCATATAAAAAACAGAAATTTACTTCTCATAGTTCTGAAGGCTGGGAAGTACAGGATCAGGTTCCAGCTGATTTGGTTTCTGGTAAAGACTCTCTTCCCTGACTGAAGATGTATACCTTCTTGCTTCATTTTCACATAGTGAACAGAGGCAGAGGCAGAGGGAAAAAGATAGGAAGGAAGATCTCTAGTGTCTCTTCATATAAAAACACTAATCTCATCCTAAGGGTGAAACTCTTACAGCCTGATTACCTCCCAAATACTCATCTCCAAATACTATCACACTGGGGATTAGGTTTTTAACATACAAATTGGGGGAGGGGAGGACATAAGTATTCAGTTCATAGCATTTTATAAAGAAAATCCAACACAATAAAGTATTGTATTTACTATTATTAAAAGTTCTAACTCAGAATCTTCCCTTTAGCACTCTTAATTAATCAGGTATCTTGAGAAAAAAAAAAACTATATAAGAACTACATATATGTCCTATGTTATATAGTAAGCAGAATACAAAATTTGATTTTACAAAGATTCTGTAATTTGAAATCTAGGTGTAGATATAAAAATAAAAACACTATTGAATGAATTGTGATAAATACTGCAAAAGATGCCCAAATTGTATAAGATTAGAGGAGGGAAGATTTACTTTCACCTGTATCAATTTGAGAAGATATTAAAATTGAGTCTTAGAAAAAGTAGAAAGTTTGTTCTTTTAAACAAAAATTTGCAAGGTTATGGAGAAAGAAAAGCATGGTACTCATCCAGTAAAATCAAAACATCTGAGTTTCTGGATAAAACAATACAAAATTGAGAATATCAATATATAGTGTTGGAGTAGTTAAATAGTAGTTAACATAAGTTGACTTTGAAGGTCAATGCAAGGATTTTGAACTTTAAGTTTTATTTTTAGGAAACAACTTTACTGTAAGAATATTATTGTGTATGCAGATATACACAACATGTCTGTAGAAAAAAAAAAAAGCCTGATGATAGAAGGATATGACAATAAGAGTAAAATAATATGTCTTAAACCACAGTTAATGGGAATGAAGAAAACACTGATACTACTGGTCTCACTGAGTGATTGAAGATTGCACAAAGAGGAGATATCACACCCAAAACTGGAAAATTTGAGAAAAAATGATATATAGAGGAATTTGAGGTAGGGAGAAAAATGCCACCCCCCAGAAAAGATATGTCCACATTCTAATTCCTGGAACCAGTGAATGAATGTTACCTTATAGGGCAAAAGGGACTTCGAAATGTGATTAAGTTGAAGATTATGAGATGGGGAAATTATTTTGAATTGTCCAGATGGGTTAAATGTAACCATTCAGGTCTTTATAAGTAAAATGGTAGGCAAGAGAATCAGATCAGAGAAGGAGTTGTGATGACTGAGGCAAATGTCAGAGTAGTATGGCACTATGGACCAAGGAATGCAAGCAGTTTCTAGAAGACAGAAAAGGCAAGGAAAAGGATTCTCCCCTAGAGCCTCCAGAAGAAAAGCAGCCCTGCCAACACCTGGTTCTTAGCACTTCTAACCTCCAGAACTGTGAGGTTATAAATTTATGTTGTTTAACACACTAGGGTTATGGTGATTTGTTACAACAGCAGTAGGAAACTAATACACAACTCTGTAAACAGTGTGTGTAGAGAACTGCCAAGGGATATGGCATTAATCCAGGGCCTGAAGGACAGGGGATGAATAGAGCAACTATCAGAACCCACAAGGTTGAGTTGCATAGTTCCACCCACCTTGAAAGAAGCTGAGACCTTTTCTCAAGGGACCCAGACATCTAAAGATGACCTTGAAAGAAGGAAGCAAGGAAGAAAAATACACCACTAATGTCACTCCCCTCCTGATTTTGATGTCTTATCAGGGCTCCCCACAGGATGACTCCAATTGGACCGAAGTGGGTATGGGAATTTGATGATTAGGATTGACTGCTGGGACCTAGTAAAGCAGAGAGGAAAGATGCCTGGTATGTCTCTCTGGCATTTCTACACACTTCCAATGTGTAGCATGTGGTAATTGTGGGGTTAGAAGTAATGGGTCTGCAAATCAAACATTTATTATTTCTAACTGCTCAGGCATGTATCAGAAAAGAAGACATTTTCTGACCTAGTTTTTAAATGCATTTTCATTATTTTTACAATAAAGAAAACAAATCTATTGAGAATCTAATAAACATACTCTGGGAAATATTCTAAGTAGAATGGAGGAACTAAAATAATAACCATAATAACAATATTATAATTGGGAAAAAATAGTATTTATTGTGAGCTTATTGTCTCTTAGGAACTCTGCTAGCCAGTACAGATATTCTATATTTAAGCATCTAAACCAACCTGTGATTTGGATGGTGTTCCATTTTATATTGTTTGAAGAGAAACTCAAATATTGAAGTAACTTGCCCAAATCACACAGACAGTATAAGGAACAGTTGGAATACTGAGCCCATGTTTTCATCAGTGACATTGTTTCCATCTATGCATAGCAACAAGCTATCCCTTTGTTTCCAATAAAAATTGAAATATGAGTATATATACCCACAAAATTCTCAGCAGTGTTTCCATAGATATAATTTTAAAAATATTCTTAATAAGTAAAGAAACGAGAATTTTCAAATATCACAGGAGAGTGTTAAAGCATATGATCATGACCTGTGAAGATAAATCTAAAAGAATACCCAGGAATACGCATTGACCTACAGTGATACCAAGGATTAGTGTTCACTGGCATGCTTTATGCTTCATACTTTCATGACTCAGAGGTTTTCCTCCTATGCAAGTTTTCTAATTCTTTTAGCACTTGGTCTCCATCTCATTGTAGCTTGCATTATTGCAATCTTTGTTCAGAAAAAGTTCTTCATAATGTATATTATTTTAAACCATTAAATCAATTTGGCATTACCTTTCAAAATATTACGTAGATATCATTGGAGATGTGAACGGTTGTTTCCAAGCCCCTGGTTCTAGTCACTCTTTTTCTTTCCCTTGGGAAAGATAACTAAGTCCATTGTGTCTCTGTGTATAAGGCTTCTAATCTGTATGCAATTCAGAAGTCAAATATGTAAGCAGATTCATTCTAACTATTGATGAAGGGCATAGGAAATTTCTGGATCCAATGAAGGCCACCGTGTACTGGCTGTCCCCTAAATTCACAATTAATCAAATTTGACAGCTGACTACAAAATGCAGATTACTTGGCAGATAACTCATGTTTCAAACATTCTCCTTCCTCTCCTTGAACTGTGTGTTTGTTTTTTGCTTCATGAACCTCGTGTTTTATACATACTCAATAAATCTATTATCCAAAGTTGCTTTAAATAGCTAGTACTTATGTATCCATTTAATTATCTGATATGTTAGCAATGTGTCAAGTGAGCTGAACTGCAGTGAAGGATGTGATTTCAAGGACACTTATTTTGCTTGCCAATAAACTTAATGCATCTTTTTGAATGTTTGTAGAGTCACACTTTTGAAGTAAGAAGGATAATTAATTTGTTTTAGTCTTCTTCCATAACAAATACTGTTTTACACCATTCCAGAATGTAACTGATTCTTATACTTTAATTGATTATAATCATATAAAATATTTAATCATTTTTATAGCTAAAAATGTTTTTTTAAATATACATTTGATGCTAGATATATCACTTAAGATCAATTTTTCATGCTCAAATTTTCCAAGTGTTCTGTAAAAATATCTAAATTGGATAATAAAGTTGACCATTATTATAAAGTTGGTAGAAGATATGCAGAATAATGGTGTTTATTTGAAATAAATGTGTATTAAATGAATTATGAATTGATTAAGCAATGAAATAGTGAGAAGAGAGAAATTTAAGAAATGAGATAACATCCATATAGCAAGTAGGATTAAAATAATTGTCAAGCAGAAGAATAAATACTCTCTTCAGAATACTGTAATTTTCTGTTGGTATTGATTGTGGGTACAGGAGTGGTAAAGGCATGGATATGGATAAAGTTCTCCTTGAAGACAAATCAATTTAAAAATATTAAAGCAAAAGGAGCTGATTTTTAAATTAATTTAACCCACTCAAGTACAGGATCATATGTTGTTGATATCAGTGATTATTATTTTTACAATTTGGAGCAGGAGACACTTGTAGGTGTACATATAAATACATAATTAAATGCTAGAGAACCAGTTTGGGCTATTATTTTTCTTCTGTGTCTTATGAATAATCAATAGAAAACCAGCAATGTAAGTTTGGTGTTGCTTTTTGAACTTTTGTGTTGAAGTATACTGGAGGATTTCAGATATTAATACTACTTATAGCACTGACTAATTTTAATCAGTCATTTTACAGTAGTGGTGCTAAAAAAAGGAGACGATAAAAAAAAATCTCAGAGTGAAGTGTTTCCTTAAATAGAACATTGCATAAACAGTAAAGTCAGAAACTATTCTGGGTCTAAGGATAAAGTCAACAAAACAGAACACTGTAAATACCATAGATTTGCAACTGTAACCTACATGAAAAAAACATGCAATGGCCTTATGTATGGAGTTATATTATAAAATAGTCTGAAAAGAACTTTCTACTTCAAGCCATTAGGTGGATAAATTTATCAATGTATTATTGCAAGGTAGAAGGTATTCTAGCATAAGCACAAAGGAAGGAGTAAATATTCTTAAAAATCCTTCATTAAGATTTGAGTAGAAAGCTCAGTCTAACATATGAGATTGGCATCTCTTTTTCCTAGGTCAGCTGAAAAAAAGTAAATATTTATCATTTGTTTCTGTTCTAAAGCCTAGGTAAAATTGTGGCATAGTGTGAAAAGTCATAATCAGGAAGCTATAGTCATGTTTTACTATTTAAAGCTATGATGAAGAGCAAAGTCATAAATGTAAGAGTTTACTCATAGTCTTGGCAAGTGTATTTGTCAGGATCCTCAGAGAAACATAACCAATAGCATATTTATTTATTTGTTTGTTTATTTATCTATTTATTTTAAGGAATTGGCTCACTGAACTATGGAGGCTAAGTTCCAAGATAGCAAGATGGCAGAGTGTGTTGGCAAGCTGGAGACCTAGGAGAGCTGATGGTGTAATTTCAGTTGAAAGGCAGGCAGGCTTGAGATCCAGGAAGAGCCATTGTTTAAATCTGAGTACAAAGGCAGGAAATAATGATATCCCAGTTTAAAGGTAGTCAGCCAGAAGAAATTTCCTCTTACTCAGGAAAGGGTCAGCCTTTTTGTCTATTCAGACCTACAAGTGATTGGTTAAGGACCCACATTAGGTGGCAGCGAATATCAATCACCCCAGTCAGTACAGTATCTACATTCTTTGCCTATTGATTCAGAGGCATGAAGAGCCCAAAGTGGTCAGGAGGCAGCCTTAACTTCCAGTTTAAAATAATTATTATTATGTCAGCTGGTGGAAGCATTTCTCCCCTTGAAACTAAGACTTCTAGGCTAGCAGAGCATAAGGCTAAGCAGAACAAATATTTGCAAGTGGGTCACTAGGTTTAATAGTGAACTGTGCCACTCCTGTGTCCATCATGTGATTCTTGGATTCATGAATCCTGGCTATGGCATAATAGTGTCATATATGGATGATAATTCAGACCATATGCAACATTTTGAAGAACCTTGCCTGAGCCTTGCAACATGCTACTACCTAGCTGGTACAGTAACCGAGTCTTCAAAAGGCTCTTTCACCATTCTATCTAACCAGCTACTTTAGAATAGATCTGAGTATGGTATGATCAGTAAATTTCATCTGCATGCGCCCATGCCAAACTTCTTTTTCTATGAAGTGAGTTCTTTCATTAGAAGCAATGCTGTGTGAAATACCGTGACAGTGGATAAGGCATTCTGCAAACCCACAGGTCGTAGTTTGGGCTGAAACACTGCATGCAGAGAAGGTAAATACATGTCCAGAGTGTCTATTTCAGTGGGGACAAAACTCTCTTCCAAGATGGAAGCAGTCCAATGTAATCAGCCTGACGCCAGGTAGCTGACTGATCACCCGAGCTGACTATCATACCAGGGACTCAATGTTGGTTCTGCTTCTGTCAGATTGGGCACTTAGCAGTGGCTATAGCCAGTTGGCCTTGGTGAGTAGAAGTCCATGTTGCTGAACCAATGCATGACCTCCATGCCTACCACAATGGCTACTTTGTTCCTGAGCCCGTTGGGTAATAATGTGGTGGCTAGGGAAAGAGACTGACGAGTATCCACAGAACAGGTCATCCTATCTATTGGTTTATTAAAACCCTCCTCTACTGAGGTCACTCATTGGTGAACATTCACATGGGACACAAATATTGTTTTTTGCCCATTCAGAGAAGCCTATTTAAATACCTCTTCCCCAAATTTCTTTGTTACCAATTTCCAATCATGTTCCTTCCAACTTCTGACCATCCAGCCAAACCATTAGTCATAGGTCATTAATCGATATATAATCGCCCATCTAGCTATTTTTCCTTCCAAGCAAAGTTGCTATGGTTTGGATGTTCCTCCAAGTTCATGTTGGAGCTTAATCCCAAATATGGTATTTGAAAGGTCAGGCCTTTAATGGGTGATTGAGCCATGAGGGCTATGCCTTCATGAATGGATTAATTCGCTGATGGATTAATAGGTTAATCGATGAGTGGGTCATCATGGGAGTGGCACTGGGCTTTATAGGACAGCAAGTGAGCATGTTATAGCTCCCAGCCCTCCTCACCATGTGATACCCTGCACTGCCTTGGGAATTTTCATATAGTACCACCCGAGATGAAGACCCTCACCAGAAATGCCACCCGATCTTTGATTTACAGCCTCCCAAACTTCAAGGAAAAAAAAATTTTTTTTAAACTACACGGCTTCAGGTATTATGTTATAAGGTACAGAAAACTGAGTACTACAAAAATGCACTACCAGGTGGGCTGCTCAGAGTTCTGCCCACTGGGGCATTTCCCTTCACAATTATTGTTCAGGAATGTTCTAGAATGGAGCTATCAGGTTGCAGCTGTCCATGGGTGGTACATGCCTATAGTACAGAACCATCTGTAAGTCAGGCCTGGGACTTCTCTTACTCTGTCAACTGACCATGGAAAACTCCCCATGAATCCGTAGATGCAGTCTGGCAGCAAGAAATTAATGTTGCAGAGGTGGAGGTGATGTATATTTGGTCTTCTTCTTCAGGTAGTTTACTTGTGCCATCAGAGCCTGCTTAGGATTGTTCACATATCTATCACTTCCATTGGATGATGGACTGCTGCTGTGCATGTATAACCTTATGGCTGGATAAATCAGAGAACGCCCTGTTCATGATAGGTAGCTCAGGTTACATGGTAACTTGGTGGTCTATAATCAAGTGTTCAGTTTCTACTGGTATTGTGTCTCTTTCTTGATTGTAGGAAGGTCCAGAATCAACAACTTATCTTTCAACTTAGAAGGGACATCTCAACATGTCCCACACCACTGGATCCATAGAAGCTTCACTGAAATGAAAGACCATTGGATTTTTGTTTATTAATTTCCAACTTTCTAACATGCAAATCTCTTGCCAATAAGTCTAGAATACTTACTATTACTCGCTTATTAGGTCCAAAGAGAATAATGTCATAAATTTAATAAATCAGTGTGATATCTTGTAAAATACAGAGGAGATCAAGTTCCTTGAAAACTAAATTATGACATAGGACCGAAGAATTGCTATACCCCGAGGTAAGACACTGAATGCGTACTGCTGGCCTTGTCAGCTGAAAGGAAATGGTTTCTTCTGAACCTTATGGACAGTGATGAAGAAAAAAGCATTTGCCAGGTCATTGGCTGCATATCAGGTACCAGGGGATGTGTTAAATTGCTCAAGCAATAAAGCCATATCTGGTACAGCAGCAGCAAGTGGAATCATCACCTGGCTGAGCTTATAATAATCAGTTGTCATTCACCAAGTGTCATCTCTCTTCTGCCCAGGCCAAATAGATGATGTGAGTGAGGATGTGGTGAGAAATACCACCCCTGCTTTTTTCGAGTCCTTGATAATGGCACTAATTTCTGCAATCCCTTCAGGAAGGTGGTATTGCTTCTGGTTTACTATTTTACTAGGAAAATGCAGTCATAGTGGCTTGCACTTGGCCTTTACCACCATAAATACTTTCACTCCATAGGTCAGGAAACTTCTTTGGGGATTTTGAGTATGTCTGTTCCAATTATGCATTACAGAACTGGAGTAATAACCACACAATGGATTCAGGGACCCAGTGTGCCCACTGTGAGACAGATTTGAGTTAAAACTTTATTTATATCTTGACATACATAAGCTCCTTTTTTGATTAGTGGACTTCATGGACATTTTGGGTGACTTTTGGGGTCTCCTGGAATTAGTGTCAGTTCAGAGCCAATGTCAAGTAGTTTCTGAAAATTCTGATTATTTCCTTTTCCCCAATGCACAGTTACCCTGGTAAAAGGCCATAGTTTCCTTTGGGGAGAATTGAGAAAAAGATTAACATTATGCATTTTTGGCTATATACTGGAGTTCTTCCTCAAGAGGACCCAGCCTTCCCTTCATTCAAGGGTGATGGGTCTATAAACTGGGTTAAGTGTGGAAATCGATTGATGGGCTGTCTCTCTCTGTTTCTATGTTTCAGGATTATTTTTGGTTCACTTGACCTAGAACTTTTTCTACTTATACCAATAAAGCAAAAATTTAATAGGATTTATATTTATTTCACATCTATAAACACCATGATCAACTAGACAACACCATAGGTTTGCATGAGTCAGACTATTCTGATTGTTGCTGTGACTTTCCTTTTCACTACTGATAACCATGCCCACCTTGTCTTTGGTGGCTGAGTACTAATACTTGTTCCCTTGTACTGCAGGATGCAGTTACTCCCATTGCATGGAGTATTTCCACTTTAGTGATCCCAGTTCCCACTGTAAGGTCTAGGTCTGGCCTACAGGGAAGAGTCAGAGAGCTCTTCAAGGATGCTGGGGCTCCCTGCACAAATTTATTTTTCAAAGTTTTGGTAAAAGATATGTTTTCAGGACCCTTCCAGAGTGGGTGAGCACATCTTAAATGACAACTTTACTCTAACATTCCAATCTTCCTAAGCTTCAAATTCTATCCTCTCCACTAAACCATTGCAGGTCTATCATTTTCCACTCATTCACTGTGTGCCACCTCTGGTCTATGTTTCAGCCAACCAAACTAACCAATTCCAGTGTTAGAGCCCTTTTTAACTCCTCAAGCTACAGCATTAAATTAACTTAGCCCATGTCTTAGTCCATTTTTCTGTTTCCAAAATAGAATACGTGAAGCTGAGTAATTTATAAAGAAAAAAGGTTTATTTGGCTTATGATTCTGGGACAGCTGCATCTGGTGTGGGCCTCAGGCTGCTTCTGTTCATGGTGGAAAGTGGCAGGCAGCCAGAGGGTGCAAAATCACATGGTGAGAGGAAGCAAGACAGCAAGAGTGAAGTGCTAGAGTCCCCAGGGTCCTTTAAACACCAGCTCTCATGGGTACTAATAGAGTGAGCACTCACTCAGTAACCCCACTCAGGAAGAGCATTAATCTACTTATGAGGGATCTGCCCCCTACAGCCCAAACACCTTCCAACACTGCCACATTGGGGATCAGATTCTGACATGAGCTTTGGGAGGACAACAAACTCAAACTCTATCAGCCCATATCAGTTAATTTGGCTTGATTAAACTTTATGTTTGTTCCACCATTATTCCACACCCTTAATATCCATTCCTACATGTGTTCCCCAGACTTCTGTTTGTATAAGTAAGAAAACTGAAATAGTTCTTTTACAGCATAGCACTTTTCCTCACTGGTCACACTTCATGCTTCACATGTAAGGGCCTGCTGGGACTTGAGTGTAGTTACAGGTCTTGAAACAAAATGGGCTGGGGGAGGTAGATCCTAAGAAGATACAACTGTTGTCTTGCATGACAACTACTTCAGGGAAGGCCATGACAGCTTCCTCAGAATATTCAAGGTTAATTTGTTCAGATGGGAGTAAAAAGCCTCTTTCCACTGGCAAAGAGGACTCATCAAAATTCAGGTCAATGTCCCCAGTTTAATTAGGTCTTCCTGATTGTCCACATTTCAACTTTTAGAATCCCATTCTTCATAACGAATGCACTCAAAGTAAGAGTAGAAACTTTGAGAGGCTGAAAATTCAACTTGTGTTGTAATTCATACAGTCACAGGATAAGATTCTGATTTTCATTTTCAGCAATCTCAGCCCTGTGGCTACAGGAGATAATGATCTCCATCAGGGCACTCACAGCACCTTTTAGGTAATCTATGTGGTGCTTGAATTAGGAATTAAATTAACCATATTCATCATTTTCTTTCCACACTTTGTCAAGCAACATTAGGAACAGCCAACTTCATTTTATTCATTAGTTTGACCAAAATGTTAAAAAGTAACACTTAGATAGTCACTCACATCCTTGTTTCTTTTAAGTGATTGATTAAGAGAATCCAATTGTGATATTTTGCTTATCTCTATTGCCAGACAAAACCAAGGATAAAAACTATATGATTATTTCAACAGACACAGAAAATCATTTGACAAAATTCAGCATCACTTCGTGATAAAGACTGTTAGCAAATTAAGTACAGAAAGAAAGTATGTCAACACAGTAAAAGCCATATATGACAAATCTACCACCAATATCATCTTGAATGAGAACAAGACAGGAACAAGACAAGGATGTCCACTCTCACTACTCCTATTTAACATAACATTGGAAGTACTAGCCAGAGCAATCAGGTAAGATAAAGAAATAAAGTGCTTTCAGATTGGAAAAGATGAAGTAAAATTGTCCCTGTTTGCAGATGACATGATCCTATATGTAGGAAAGCCTAAAGACTCTACCAAAAAACTCGTAGAGCTGATCAATGATTTCAGTAAAGTTGCAGCATACAAAATCAACATGCAAAAATCACTAGCATTTCTATACTCCAATAACAAACTAGCAGAAAAAGCAATCAAGAAAGCAAGCCGATTAACAATAGACACACACACACGCGTGCATGCACACACACATATATATAATACTAACATTCTTATGGAACACCAAAAGACTCTGAATAGCCAAAGCAATCCTGAGCAATAAATAAATATGAGCTGGAGGCATAACACTACTGGACTTCAAATTATACTACAGAGCCACAGTGACCAAAACAGCATGGTCCTGGCATTACAACAGAAACTCAGACCAATGGAACTGAATAAAGAACTCAGAAATAAACCCACATACTTATAGACAACTGATCTTTGACAAAGTCACCAAGAATACACATTGGGGAAAAGACTTCCTGTTCAGTAAATGGTGCTGGGAAAACAGGATATCCATATGTGGAAGAATGAAACTAGACCTGTACCTCTCACCGTATTCCAAAATCAACTCAAATGGATTAAAGACTTGAATATAAGACTTGAAACTATAAAACTTCTAAAAGAAAACATAGGGGAAACACTTCAGAAAATAGGACTGGGCAAAGAATAAGACCTGAAAAGCACAGACAACAAAGGAAAAAATAAAGAAACGGGATTATGTCAAGCTAAAAATCTTCCTTACAGCAAAAGAATCAATTAACAAAATGAAAAGACAACCTACAGAATAAGAGAAAATATTCCTATGTATCTGACAAGGGACTAATATCCATAATATAAAAGGAACTCAAACAACTTAACAGTTAAAAAAAAAAAAAAAAAGCAAAGTAACCAGATTAAAAAGTGGACAAAGGAGTTGAATAGACATTTCTCAAAGGAAGATACACAAATTAGCAACAGACACATGAAAAAATGTTCAACATCACTCCGCATCAGGAAAATACAAATCAAAACCACATTGAGATACCATCTCATCCCAGTTAGACTGGCTATCACCAAAAGGGACAGAGAATAACAAATGCTGGTGAGTATGTAGAGAAAAAGGATCCCTCCTACACTGTTGGTGGGACTGCAAAATGGTGCAGTCATTATGGAAAATGGTAGGGAGTTTCCTCAGACAACTACAGATATAACTGCCATACGATCCAGCAATCCCGCTGCTGGATATGTATCCAAATGAATGGAAATCCTCATGTTGAAGGGATACCTGAACTCCATTTTCATTGCAGCTCTATTTACAGTAGCCAAGAGTCGGAGCCAACCTAAATGTCCATTGATGGATGGCTGTATAAAGGAATTGTTGACAGCAACATGGATGGACTCAGAGAAAATTATGTTAAGTGATATAAGCCAGGCACAGAAAAAGAAAAAACACATGTCCTCATTCATAGATGGGAGCTAAAGAAAGAAAGAAAAAAATAAAGGAACAACACTAATAATAATTTGTTGAAATTTTGAAAGGATAGAACACAACTGAGGACACCAGAGTGGTAAAGGGTGAGCGTGGTTAGGGAGAAATTGCAAAAGGCCACAAAAAATGATTACATTGTATAATGTTGAATACATTAATTACACTGATTTAAGCATCATGTATTACACACAGGTATTAAGAAAAAACAAAATAAAATTTTGTTCCACTAGAACCACTCTCAGTACTTAAATATATATTAGTCAAGTTTCTCCAAGAAATAGAAACAGTAGGATATAAATAGATAAATGATAGATGATAGATAGAATAATGGAATATATATAAAAATATTTATCATAAGACATAAGGTTCACACAATTACCCATCTGACACGTCCCAATATCTGCAGGTGAGCTGGCAAGCTCGAGACACAGGAGAGCCATGGTGTAGGTGCAATTCAAAGGATAGCACACTTGAGACCTAGTTAGAACCAGTATTTTTGTTTAAGTTCTAAGAAATAAAAAAGCCAATTTCTCAGTTTAAAGGCAGACAGCCAGAAGAAATTTCCTCTTACTCAAGGAGAGTTAGCCTACCCACATCAGGAAGGGCAATCTGTTTACTCAGTCTACCAATTTAAATGTTAATTTCATCCAATTATCACCCTCATAGAAAAATCCAGAGTAATGTGTGGCCAAACATGTGGGCACTCCATGGCTCAATCAAGGTGATATATAAATTTGACTATCACCATCAGTATGTTCTAGCAATTTCTAATAAATAATATGAGAAGAAAATAATTTATTTTTCGATATACACAAATGTGTTAGCTATCTATTGCTGTGTACAGTTTGAGTGGCTTAGAACAACACACATTCATCATTTCATAATTTATTTTAATTTTTTGGTGGCTCGCTGGTACAACAGGGATTGTACCCTGGATCCTGGTGTTATCAGCACCACACTATAACCAACCGAGCTAACTGGCCAGCCTATAATTTACTTGAGTCAGGAGTTTGTACAAAGCTAAGTGGTTTCTCTGCTGAGGGTATTTCAAGGTTGTAATCAAGCTGTCGACCGGACTGTGTAATCATCTAGAGGCTCTGGGAAAGAATCCACTCTAAAGCTC
The DNA here is from genome assembly GCF_000696425.1 of Galeopterus variegatus. Lineage (NCBI taxonomy): Eukaryota > Metazoa > Chordata > Mammalia > Dermoptera > Cynocephalidae > Galeopterus > Galeopterus variegatus. Next base: position 45,011 of record NW_007731169.1, read on the forward strand.
CTTCAGGCTATTGGAAGAGTTCATTGCCTTTTGGTTATATTACTGAGAGTCCATTTTCTTACTGGCTGTCAAATGTAGGCTGCCCTCAGGTCTAGAGCAGTCACGTGCCAGTGGTACTCTCTGCAAACAGTTTATCACATAGCTATTTATTTGCTTTTTCAAAGCCAGTCATACTTTTTTTGCCATTCTGTTGGAATTATATCCTATCACCTTTGTCATATAATGTAATCTAATAAACAGTGGTCACAACCCATCCTCATCTTTGTCATATTTTATTGATTGAAGTAAGTCACAGTTCCCATCTGTTTTCAAGAGGAGGTTATTATACAACAGTGTGACTTATTTAATTTCACCAGGTTGTGCCCATTACATTAAGTTAAATTGTGGGTTTTTTCCCCATTTGAAGGGAAATTTATTAAAATTAAGTTTTGTTATATACTTTATTAATAAATTTATTAATTCCACAATTTTTTGAGTATCTACCATGTGACAGACATTTTGTGATGCTTAGGATAAAGTGATAGAAAAATTATTTTAAAAGGATTATGTAAATAAATATAAAATTGTCATTCACATTTTAAAACATGTACTACTCTGAAATGAAGAAAACTGATGTTATGATAGTGAATAAATGGTTGCTGTGCCAATTTAGATCACAACTCTTCAGCAAAATGAAACTTGAGCTGAGGTCTGCATTTTTTTCCAAAGTCAATTGGAAATCATCTGTAAAAGTTCTGTAAAAAGGAAACATTTAGGGCCAGCCCAGTGGCGCACTGCTACAGTGCGCCACTTGGGAGCGCGGCGGCACTCCCACCGAGGGTTCGGATCCCACATACAGACTGGTTCCCGCTCACTGGCTGAGTGAGGGGCGAGCGCAGCACCAAGGGTTGCGATCCCGTTGCCGGTCCCGGTCTGGTATGGGCGCGACACTGAGGGTTGCGGTCCGTTGCCGGACACGAAAAAAGACAAAAAGGAAAAAAAAATTAATAAATAAATAAAATTTTTTAAAAAAAGGAAACATTTACATTTTCAAAATAATGCTCTTATTATAAAGAATATCAATGGAGAATTGCAGATGCGTGGAAAAGCATAAAAGCAGAACATTACTTAAGAGGATGTGGCATGTCCTCACTCATAAGTGGGAGCTAAAAATGAAAAAGAGAAAGAAAAAAAGAATGAAAGAGAGAGAGAGAGAAAACCACCACAATAATATGTTGAGCTTTCAGAAGGAGAGAATAGAACTGTACAGAATTATGGTTACTCGCATTGGGAAAGGGGGAGGTGGAGGGGGATTAGGATGAAATTAGTTAATGGACATAAAGAATAATTATGTTTTGTAATAAGGAACATGCTAATAATACTGATTTGATCATCACATATTGTACACAAATACTGACAGTTAACTCTGTACCCCATAAATATGTATAATCAATTATGTTCCCCCTCAAATTAATTATAAAAAGAGGACATGGCACATTTTGTGTTTAAGATGATGGTAGATTTCAATAGGATAGGCATAAAAGAAAAGAGAAAAGATTCAATATATATATTATATACTGTATGCTGGATCTACAGACTTGATGCTTGATGGATTTGATATTGAAAGTGAATATTTGAGGATAGTAGGAGAAAACTAGGCAAGTAGCCCTAACTTACAAATGTCCCTCTTAATCCTTAAGCACAACTGCATTGACTACATCTCCAGATAATTATTGTGGTTGTGAGATATTCAAATAAAATATAAATTTATTGTAGGAGGTAGAATATGTTAAACGTGTGTGTGTGTGTGTGTGTGTGTGTGTGAATTCAGATAGAATTTTAGATGTGTCCATGAGAAGATGACATGATTCCAATATGAGAGCATGCTTGCTACCACGTTATCTATCAGTTCAGAGTAAAAAGAGTGGTAGGAAAGTGAAGGCATAAAATTATTGCAGAACGAGAGTGGTGAACAGTTTACTGTAAAAAAAGTGGAACTATCACTGCGCTTTAATCACTTCTCTGCCTGATCACAGGGAGGGCAAAGCTGAGCTTTAGGGTATCTTTGTTCAAATTAGCAGATACAATGCTGAGGGCACAGGGCTTGGTAAACCCAGGCTGGGTTTTTCACTTGCTTCCTCTCTCCCTCCATTTGTGCAGTGGCATTGAAATGAAGAAGGAATCATCTTCCTGAAAATACGGTATGTTCTTTGAAACCCACCACCCAAGCAAAGATCATGGTAAACACTTGTATTCCCAACTCTATGTTAAAGTTGAGAACTAATCCCAGTAGTGCTGTGGTAAAAAAGATAAAAAAGCAATAGTTAAAAAAGATTGAACATTTTTAAATCTTGGGAAAAATACAAGTTGTATATTGCATCATGATTATTTATTTTTCCTTACAGGAAATTGCTCAAAACTTTGAAATTATTTTTCTCTTAGTCTTATACTCAACACTTACAGTAAAAGATATATTTAAATATTTTAAACATAATATATTTTTAGAGAATCCCATACTCAGAATGTTAAAGTATATAAGAAAGTACATTTCAGTATTTTTGAAAAATCAGCAAATTTTTACCCACATTGTGCTTTTTTCCTTTTCTAACAGCATAAAATTAGAAATTGATCTTTTAGAAATTTAACTTTGATTTTTGGTTTTTATCTTGTGGGCTTTTTTGTTGTTGCTAAATGCATTTTTAACTTTTTATTGAATCCACATCCTAAAGCCCTCATAAATCATAAATACACTGCTCACAGAATTATCACAAAGACAACATACCTGCAAAACCACCCCTGGAGTTAAAAAAAAATGATATTATTACCACCATGCTGATTTATTACCTCATAAGTATATTTTGTCTGTTTGAACTTTATGAAAATAGAATCATATCATATATATTCTCTTATTTCTGGATTTTTCCACTCAACATTGGTTTTGTAATTACTTCATGCTGTAATTATAATTAATTTATTACCAATGCTGAATAGTATTCCATTTTATAAATCATTTATTTATATATCCAACTCTACATAGACATTTGAACTATTTCTGGTTTGTTTGTACTAAAGACAGTTCAGCTACAAAAATGTACTTTTTTTATTTTTGGCATATGGGAGCTCATTTTTGAGGAGTGAAAAAATTTCCAAGGCTAGGGTGGCAGATCTTTTAGCATTTTTATCTTCTAATCTTCTAAGATTACTTAGTCTTCATCTGAACTTTAAAGATTCAAACATATGAGAATAAGGTGGGTCATGTTGTTTGGGTGGTCCTGGGTAGCAAGGTACAGGAAATGAATCCACTCATTTTTTCCAAGATTTTGAAAGGCAGAAATTATTAATAGACATGTTTCATTTTCTTTAGAATCTCAGAGATAGACCCGAGTCATAAAATGCCGCAATAATTTTAATCAGGTTTGTGGCATTACGGAGGTCAGACATAGGCAGTGAGACAGAAAATCCCAACTCTACTGTTTATAAACTTTAATAAAAAGTATGTACATTGAACATTTGTCCTTTAGTATTTTCTATTAAGATACCATGAAAATATTGAAACTATATTTTCAGAAAAACATTTAAAATTAAAATTTGAATATATGAAAAATATTTAATTTTAATCCTAAAAACAAAGGGAATTTGCTTAACCTTTTGGACACATAAGAACACCCACTCTCCCAGATACATACCTAAACTTTTCTTTATAACTCAGCAAATGTAATGAATGGAAAGTAATTTCAAAAAACTGAAGATCCAGTTCTCTTTTCCCATCAAAGATAGTAGTATTTGATATAGTTGCATTCATACATGTCTCAGAATTATGAGTGTTATTATAATTAGACAATTATACATAATTGTAATTATACACATGTAATTGTAATTATACATAATTTGAATTATGCTGTACATTATGCAATTATACATAATTTTAATTATACATTTGTCATGTAATCTCAGAAGTTAGAGAAAAAATATCTACTAAGTAACCTACTCAATCCTTTCTTAGGATTCTGCCCCAGAGATTTTCTTTTCTTAAGGACTCACTGCTATTCTTTAAGTGAATTAAATAATAAGTTGTCATTTGTGCTCAGTGATCTTTCTTTATATTTAATCGGTAGCTCAAAGTTTCTTTTTTATGCATTAAAGCCTCCTATTGTGCTCTCAGAGCCTGTAGCAAGTCATGTGATGTATTTATTAATGTATACATAGATAAATTAAATGAAATGAGTCTACTATAAAAAGAGGTAAGGTATATGAAATGAAACTGCATGAAAGATTTCTTTCCCCAACCTAATTGGTATCTGTGGTGTTGAGAATAAGGATGGAAACCTATAGAAGAAGGAGTGTTGCTGAAGAAATGTGACTTCCAACACCTTTAACTTATCTTATAGCTGGCCCTGACTATGTTGGAAGTTTGCTATTCTTCAATCCTGAACTGATGACACAGCTCTTAGAATACCATGGTGCAGATACAGAGGTCCAAGCTGTGCTATTCTCACAACCACTAAAATTGTATTTTACTGTCTATGTTGGGTTTTGACATCCAGATAATTTGGGCAGATGTTTTTAACTTGAAAATAAATTGAATACATAAGTTAAAGTTTTCCACAAGCAGTATTTACTTATGTGATCAGCACTTTCTTAGAAAATCACCTTAAGGCCAAATGATCTTAGCAATATGTTTGCAGTATTCCCACACAGCTGAATTGTTCTTTTGCACTACTGCCAGGTTAGAAGTAGACATAAATTTCCCTTTGGTGGCAGGCAAGGAACGTCTGTCTACCTCTGTCTCTCTCTCTCTCTATCTCAATGTATGTGTGTGTATGTGTATGTGTGCTCTTATATTTATACGGTTATAGTATGTGTGTGTGTGTAAGTATGTACACGCACATTATGGATGAGAAGCTATTTTTCCTTCTTGTGGATATGTTTAGGATATGTATATGTATAGGAGATATGTGTGTGTGTGTGTGTGTGTGTGTGTGTGTGTGTGTATATTTATTTAAAATCACAATAACCTTCCAGTAGTGATTTAGGTAATGTGCGGATGCATGCCTTAATCTCTCAAATAAAAAGAGCAGTATTCTGTTGATGGCATATATAGTGGTATTACTAAAATAACTCTTTCTTATTCAGAAAAGTGAAATTATATATCTTCTGCTTGTTATCAATAGACCTGCACTCCCGATGGACATTTACTACCAATAGAATGTATTTTATTTGGCAGTAGAGCAAGTTGCAGTGAAGAAGAGGATAAGATTTGAATCCAGCAGGACCTCTATAACATTGAATGAGTTATTTAATCTATTGAACCATAGTTGTTTCCGTCCTTTAATTAAGGTTGGTTATACTTTCCCTTTTAAAGTTTAGGTAACAATTTTCTCTAAACTTCTTAAGAGTATTTTTAGCACAAAGTAATTGCTCAATAAATGCTGTTTTTCTTCTCTGTGGCTAGTCACCATATTCTGGTCGATCCTGGCTTACATGTTCTCTTCCTGACCGACCCATGCTTCTGATTACCTGGACACTGCTGAGAGTGTCCGTATTTATATGCATTTTAGTAGCCATTAGCATCTAGATGCATGTATTGTGCACCAGGCAACGAAGTGCCCAGTATTCAAACAGGAAAAAGATATGTCTTGGATATACTTGTATTTTAATGTAGAATTCAGTCCTAAGGTTAAACTGAACAGTCATTGAGACCGTGATTATGTCTTAAGCAAAGAAATAGGGTAATATAAAACTTTAATCTCACATCATAAAAGAACGTATGTCTTTTTACAAGACAACTTCCACTTTCCTACTATAATTTAGGGATAATGATAATACCTGCTCCATAGGATCTTAGTGAGGATGAAATTAGTTAATTTAGTGTAAAGCATGCAGAACAATGCCTTACATGCAGTAAACTCTAAAAGGTTTGAAAAAAAAAGAGTTGTTTTAATTCCAGGATTAAGGCTTTGTTAAAGAATTTAGAGAAACTAATAAAATAGGGTTATGTAGCCAATACCAAGCTAGGTTATCTGATTTATTTTTTCTTTTTCTTTTTTTATCGAAATGTAATTATTTATACATATTTGTGGGGCACAGAGTTGAGTAGGAGTACCCATTTCAATGTGCAATGATCAAGTCAGGATAATTATTCATCATTACAAAATGCAATCATTTCTTTGTGTTGAGGGCACTCAATATTCTCTCTTCTAGTCAATTGATAACATGCAGTAAATTATTGTTAGTAATAGGTGTCTAGCTCGACTCTACATCAACAGAGCTTCTTTTTCTTAAGTAGCTGTTTTGTGTTCTTTAACCCTTTGTGTCCATATCCCCCCTCCCTCTCACCCTTCCCTGTTTCTAGGCACCACAGTTGTGTTCTCTCCTTCTGAAAGTTCAGTGTATTATGATTGTCCTTCCTTCCTCCCTTCCTTCCTTCTTCCCTCCCTCCCTTCCTTCCTTCTTCCCTCTCTCCCTCCCTCCATCCCTCCCTCCCTCCGTCCCTCCCTCCCTCCCTCCCT
>NW_007731169.1:51704-65933 GCF_000696425.1 Galeopterus variegatus
GCGCCACCCGATGGAGTGTTGACAAAGAGAGACAGGTTCATTCCAACCCCCCCAACCCTGACTTCACCCATCCCCAGAGGTCATGGGAGCAGAAGTCAGTCCCTCCCTCCCTCCCTCCCTTCCTTCCTTCCTTCCTTCCTTCCTTCCTTCCTTCCTTCCTTCCTTCCTTCCTTCCTTCCTCCCTCTTTCCTTCCTTACTTCTTTTCTTTCTTTGGTCCCACTTATGAATGAGAATGTGTGGTATTTCTCTTTCTGTGCCTGGCTTATTTCACTTAAAAAAAATTTCTTCAAGCTAATCCATGCTGCTGTGAATGACAAAATTTCATTGTATTTTTTTATGGCTCAGTAGCATTTTATTGTGTATATAGACCACGTTTTCCTTATGCAGTCATCTGTTGATGGACATTTAAGTTGGTTCTAAATACTGACTACAATAAATAGAGCTGTGATAAACATGGGAGTGCAGGTATCCCTTCAACATGATGGTTTCCATTCCTTTAGGTATATACTCAGTATGTGGGATTGCTAGATCATATGGTAGTTCTATCTGTAGTTGTTTGAGAAACCTCCATAGTGTTTTCCATAAGGGTTGTACTAATTCACAGTCCCAACAGTGTAGAAGGGTTCCCCTCTCTCTGCATCCTTGCAGACATTTCTTATTTTCTGTCTTTCTGATAATAGCCAGTCTAACTGGGATGAGATGATATCTCAGTGTAGTTTTGATTTGCATTTCCCTAATGATTAGTGAAGTTGAATGTTTTTTCATGAATGTGTTGGCTATTTTTTGGTCTTCTTTTGCGAAATGTCTATTTGTCTCCCTTGCTCATTGAATTATTTTTATTTATTTACTTACCACTGAGTTTTTTGAGTTACTTGTATATTCTGGATATTAATACATTGTCAGATGCATGGTTGCAAATATTTTCTCCCATTCTGTAGGTTGTCTTTTCACTCTGTTGATTGTTGCCTTTGCTGTGCAGAAGCTCTATAGTTTGATATAATCTCATTTGTTTATTTTTCCTTTTGTTGCTTGTGCTTTTGAGGTCTCATTTATAAAGTCTTTGTCCAGAGGAGTGTTGAGGTGCTCAACTATTATTGTATTGGGGTCTATCTCTCTGTATAGGTCTAATAATATTTGCTTTATACATCTGGACATTCTGATGTTGGGTGCATATATATTTATGATTGCTATATCCTCTTGTTGGATAGATCCCTCCATCATTTTTTTTTTTTTTGTCTTTTTCTGTGTCCGGCAACGGATCGCAACCCTCAGTGTCGCCCCCGTACCGGACCGGGACCGGCAACGGGATCGCAACCCTCGGCGTTGCCCCCGCGCCTCGCTCAGCCAGTGAGCGGGAACCGGTCTGTATGTGGGATCCGAACCCTCGGTGGGAGCGCCGCCGCACTTCCCAAGCGGCGCACTAGCGCAGTGCGCCACCGGGCCGGCCCCCTCCATCATAATATAATGATTTTCTTCATCTATTTTTACAGTTTTTGGTTTAAAGTGTATTCTTTTCAATGTAGGAATAGCTATCCTGCTTGTTTCTGGTTTCCATTGAATGGCATATCTTTTTCTATCTCTTCACTGTTAGTCTGTGTGAGTCATTATAGATGAAGTCAGTTTCTTGCTGGCAGCATATAATTGGATTTAGATTTTTAATCAGTTCAGTCACTCTATATCTTTTGAGTGAGGAATTCAATCTGTTTACATTATGGTTAAACTTAATAGTACTGTCTAACTTCTGGCATTTTATAAATTTGTTATGATTGTTATACATATCTTTTATTCATTTCTTTCCCTTTTATTATTTGTCTTCAGTGTTTGTTGTTTTTTGTAGTTGTAAGATCTAGTTTCTTTCTCTTTTTCACTCATGTATGTGCTCTATCAGTGGGTTTTATTCTTTCTTGTGTATTCATAGTAGAAATTAACATTTTTATATTAGATGTAAGACTCCCAGGAGGATTTCTTTTAGGGCTGGTTGTGTGGTGGTGAACTCCCACAGTTTTTGTTTGTCTGGGAAATACAGTATTTCCCTTCATTTCTGAAGGTTAGTTTTGCTGGGTATAGTATTCTTGGCTGGCAGTTTTTTTCTTTTAGTACTTTGAAAATATCATCCTATTCTCTTCTGACTTGTAAGGCTTCTGCTGAGAAATCTGCTGTTAGTATGATGGGGACTCCCTTATAGGAGACTTGACACTTTTATCTCACTGTTTTTAGAATACTCTCTTTGTCTTTGACTTTGAAAGTTTGATTGCAATCTGTTTTGCAGAGGACCTTTTTGAATTGAATATGTTTGGCTCATTACTTTGAGCATCTTTGATCAGGAAGCCTGCATTTCTCCAAATACATGAGAAGTTTTCCACTATTATTTCATTGAACAGGTTTTCAATGTCTTTTTCTTTTTCCTTTTTCTTCTGGAGCATCCATGATTCAGGTGCTTATATGCTTAAGATTGTCTGATAGCTCTTGTAGCTTTTCTTCATTTTATCAATTATTTTTTATTAGTTTTTCTTTTTTTTATAGTATAGCTGAATTATTTTGAAAGACCATCTTCAAGAAATTATCTCTTCTTGCTTTACCCTGTTGCTTAAACTCTCAGTTGTATTTTTTAAATTTCATTGAATCAATGATTTAGTTCAGGAGTTTTGCTACATTCCTTTTTAAGGTATCTATGTCTTTGTAAATTTTCTTCTTCAGTTCCTGGATTGTTTTTCTCATTTTGTTGTGTCATCTATCTTAGTCTTCTTGTATCTCATTGAGTTTTCTTAAGATTGTGGCTCACAATTCCTTTTCAGTTATTTCAAAGAGTTACTCTTGTTTGGGGTCTGGTGCTAAAGAATCATTGTATTCCTTTGGTGGTGTAATATTTTCTTGTTCCCCCTCCCCCATAGTTCTAGTCATCTGGTGGAACAGTTGCTTCTTCTGTTTCTCTGACATAGCTTTTGAGAGAGAGGCACCTTCCTGTAAATGTGTTTTACATTGACCATTGGCTTGCTTCTGGTTGCATGTAGTAGTAGTTTCCATGTGGTTACTTTGACCGTATTCATTGTCAGAGTTGTCTGTGAGTGCCTTCATGGCCTAGGCACTGGGGCACTCATGGTTCCCTGCTGAAGTGAGTGACGCTGTTTTGGGTAGTTGAGGACATGGGTGTGCTTCTGAAGTCCTCATGACTTTTTCATACCAGAAGTACATGAGCGTAATTTACAAAATAAGCAGTTATGAGATCCCAGTGATACTCTTCCTATAGTTTTTCATCTATGGGCTAGCACATTCTTAATTTTATAACTCAATATTGTATGTTATGAAGTGTATGCATTGCCTATTGTAAATTAAATGCCTATCAACTACTTGCTAGTTATCAGTGAACTGCCTGGATAATGCATAGGGAGGAGGATGAGATATTTGGCAAATGATTATGGTTGTAGTATACCATGTTACACTGCCTACAAGCTGTGTCGAAGAAGGAGATTTTTAGCCTATTCCCTTTGTCTACTTGAGGTTTTTTGGGTTTTTTTTTTTTAACTCTAAGGCCACACAATCTCTCTTTCTCAATGCACTTAGATGACTGTTTAAATCACATTCATGGCTTCAAGGATGCAAGTTCCAAAAGTTTGTCTCATTCACATTGCATTTCCAGTGGTCTCTTCAAGAATCACTAATATATTAATGATTTTCAAATCTATGTATTCCAGGCCTATTTACTAGGTTCCAATCTCATATTTCCAATGCCTACCATTCCCTTAATACTGTATAGGCATCTTACATTCATTCATTTTGCCCAAACATCAAACATTACTTTTTTAAAAACTTGAATCTAATTTATTTCCTATCTTATTTAGTAGTACTGTCATTCATAGAGTTGCCCAAGGCAATTTCTGGGGAATCATTCTACATTTCCTCTCTCCTCAAATGTAAGTCTGCTGTCTCTGGTTCCCCACAATTCAACTGAGGACGTCTGTAGCTATACTCTTTCTAGTGCAAGTTATGATAATAATCTGGACTTCAGACCTTCAATCTGTTCACTGTCTTATCAATTCTACACATTTCTGTTAATGCCTTTTTACTGAACACAAATCTGATTCAGTCACTGCTCTACTTAAATAGTATTTTTCCCTTTTTCCTAGAGGCTAAAAAAAAAAAAATCCTTAGAAAAGTCTGTAAGTTCTCTATAATTTTGTGTTTGTCTACATGTTTAGCTTCATACCAGCAACAAAACAAAACAAAAAAGTGCTGCATGCATTCTAAACTAATGAAATATGCCAAATGAGACACTGTCCCATCAGATCTTCCACTCTTTACTCAAGTTTATTTTTGTTTTTTTCCCTAGCCTATACTGATCTCATCTCATTTTGGTACCTCCTATTCATCCTTTAAAAATTTGATTGAAGATCTCCTACCCTTCAAATCTTTAAGCTTCTGAACCAATGTTTGTCACTCCATTATATGTTCTGTCATAACTCCTAGAACACAGTTTTGAATGAAAAATGACATATGTTGTAACTGTATATTTATAGGGCATTTACACCATTTCTTCTGTGAATGCTTGGAAAGAAGAGCTATAGCTTATGCTTGGCACAGTATTTGATACTTGATAGTAAATGTTGCCTTGATGTGTTAATAATGTGTATATAACTCAAAACTCAAAAATACTACAGAATAGCTTTTTAATGTGAAACTAGAACATTATTTAAAAAGTTTACCCATAGATTGCTTCTTCTGAGAATTTATCCATGTTTGACTTTGTGACTTACTATTTCATTAGAGCTCTGTCACTAGGAAGTTATGTATTAACTTGGAGATTTCTGTTTAGGAGAAAAGACAACTTCAGTAGTTATAATTGCATTGTCCTGTAGGACATTAACCAGTTGTGTATTGAGTACAGAAACTTAAAAAAGAGGCTCAGACTATAGTAGGATGTTTCAGATTACAGACTGGGTGGACACATTGGGATGGAGTAGCTATTCAATCACTATTATTTAATGCTTTTAATTCTTATGGCCAGTTAGCCAAATCACACTTATTTCCTGTCACTTTTAAGTTAATTGTTGGTTATGTGAATTACAAAATACACCAATCCTAAATTATAACAAAACACCATAGGAATAAATGCCTCAGTTCTGGAGGGTAAGCCTATTCAATTTTACTTTTTAATAATGTCACAAATAAGTGAGTCTCTTCGGCCAGTGTGGAAATAAATAAAAATATAATGATGACAAAATTATAGTATTTCTACTTCTATCCTGTTTCCCTTCCAAGAATGATTTACTCACTGCATAAAATAATATCCAATGCTTCTTACAATTAGCATCAGAATTATACAACATTTATTTGTATCTGTAAATGTTATTATTGATATAAATAATAAACTTTTGGGAAAAAAATCTATTCACAAGAAAATTTACATTGGTTAAAACTCAGTATATTAAGATAGTTTTAGTTTTATAATTTGATGTATATTGTATCCAGATTCAAACATGCATTCTTAATCTATGTAGCAAAGGATAGAATTTATTTTATGACAAATTATGGATGGCTAGAAGCAATTAAAACTATGCGTGATATTCAGGCTTAAGCATAATAAAGATTCTCGTTGAGAGATTCAAGAGCTATATTTTTTAGCTATTCTAGTAACCTGACTATTCATATTATCATACTTATTCTAACTAACATTTAACAACAATTTAACAATTATACTCAATAATTTAATAATTGTATTAATAACCCTAAGAATAATGCTGATGTTGCTATTCTGATTTTGCAAAGATACACTTTAGACATGGAATTATCATTTCAAAAATTCAGTGTTATGAGTAACCAGTAATAAATTGTATTTAATCACAAATATTAGTTTTCAATTATGTTTCAATGACCTCTATGCTCACAAAATACATGAATAAATAAATTAACATCAGTTATTCATCTAGAAATGTTTTAAATTGATAGATTTCCCATGTAGTCCAAAATCACAGCTCAGATTTTAATCAGACATAAAGCCTTCTCAGAATTCCCTAGACTGTTGATTAGAAGGCATGAGAAGGAAACCAATTCATAGCTGTTTCAGAACGAGAGATATACTTCAAATGGATCAATGAGATGTCACAGCCACCCAGATCACATCCTGTCAAAAGGTCGTCACAAACCAGTAATGAAAGACAACCTCTGTCAGCAGCTATCATGGAGTTGTTATACACTTTTAATAGAGCAATTTTGAGATTACGATGTGCACAGAATCCTACTTGAAATGGCTCAGATGAGTTCACCTATCTCAAGCAAAGCTATAATTGAATTATGAAAGCTTTTCCACACACAGTGTATTTTAGGCTCTAGGTATCTTTAAATGTTGCTGTCCTGATTTTGTTTTTAATTTTTAGGAAAAATCTCCTCCAAAAATTATGGATAAGAATAACAAAAGACATTTTGGGGGGAAAAAGTCAGCTATTTTGCACTCAATCTATTTTTTCATTCATTTTCCCAAGCCTACAATTTTGAGATTTCAAGTTATTTGTCCAAAATAGAAATTTATTTTATTTTTTCCATGTAATAAAACTCACTGATCTCTGAGTGGCTGATTATAAATGAAGAAGCATTCTATTTGATATCTGGAAGGATCTTAGTTGCCTGAAAGCTTAGTAGGAACTATAAACTGTTAGGTTTAAACATGATAACATATTGGCACATTAAAAAATAAATTCTGTGATATTTCAAGACTAAGACATTTGACTGGTAGCGATAGTTTTCATTAGTAAATTAAAGGTTGCTAAAATTAATGCAGAATACAGATGTTAAAAAATCAAATAAGAAAAACATAATTAGATTTATTTTGAAAACAGATTCAAATTAGAAAGTTTTTGATAAAATATAGTAAAACTTGGATTAGCAGTTAACAGAAAAATGGGTAGAGGCAAATAGAAAAAAATAGAAACTAGAGGTAAATAGAAAGCACTATTTGAGAGCACAAGTAGATGATAAACATGCTAAAGGTTAAGTATGAATTTGAAATATCCAAATGGCATGCGTTTACATGTTATCCAAGATACAGTTCTGCCTGTAAACACTCCCCTCTGAGTGTGGACATGAAATTTTCCCTCAAAAGTCATATTATTATCTTTGTTGAGAGAACTGAAATTTCAAGTTATTTATTATAACATATTTTTAATTTGTAGGTTTCAGAATTTTGAAAATCACTTTTCAAGTTATCAATCATGCCTGAATTTGATAGCTGATAATTGGCAGAAATGAAGGCTTGTATTTTAATGCAGAGCAAGAGAGAGAAGAAATTTTGTGTATCTTCTCAATTATGAATTTTAGATATTCACTTCATCTTTGTTCTAAACTCTTCCCCTTAATATCCTAGTAGATAAAAATAACATTTCTCTGTACAATCCACAAATTATTGTATGGTTGAAGATGAGAGAGACACAGATTTTCATCGATTTATAAACTATACAACTTCCAATTAGTTGCAAAGTTCTTTTTACATCTAGATTTGCCTAAAATCTGTGAGAGCCAGTGTGCATTAGCTATCTTAGCTGGAGCAGCAATCATTTCATTCCATATATATTTGACAGTATCCTACCTCCTATCTCATCCTACCCTGTAATGTAGTTGTATTTTTAATCACATGTAAGAGCCTCAAAAAAAAATGTGTTTAAAGGGATAAAAGCATTTTCTAGATCACTATATATGAATATCTAAAACACCTGTATAAACAAGTGTTTTTCCCAGATGACTGTTTAAACCTATAAAACAAATTTAAGTACATTTTTTCCTTTATTATCAGTGCATTTTCTGAAGGCACAGTGCACTGACTTCTGGGGAAGGTAATGCTATCTATAGATTTAGATAGACTGAGGAATCCTGATGCACAACCATGTACATATTTCCTAAATTGACTTTCTAAATCTGGGGATGTGTAGTATAATTGGCATTTTTAAGAAAAAGAAAATTAAACAACTATTTAATAAATCCCACCTCCTGGCCCTAAAGGGTATTAGTCATCATTTCCCCATGAATGTATGTTAAACACCTAGTAAATTGTCTGGCACATTAATTGCTCAGAAATGGCTGGGAAAAAAACCTTCATTTGAATCAGCTTATTATGTAGAAATTTCAAACAATGATATTTCAAAAAGGTACCCATCTTCCTGTTTCAGTAACTATTTGTAAACTGAGTTATAGTCAAAATATTTAACAAACGATACTAAGCAGAATCTGACAGAAAATGTTGTCTATTGTTGGACATACATTGAAACAGGCTACTATAGGGGACTTTTGTGATACCAGCTGTTAGCAAGGACTTCCTGTGAGTCCTCAGGGAGAAACAAGATTGATAAGATTAGAGCAATGTGGGAACTAGAATAGCGTATATTTTCTAACCTTTGTGGAAATTAATTTCAATACTTTAAGAATTGTTGAGTCTATATTGGTTCATAGTTACTTAACATGAGCCATGGTATGAGGCCATCTTTATCTATCTTTTTATATCTAATTAGTTTGTGAAACACATGAATATACTAATTTTAGCTTAACTAAACAATATAATTAGAAAAGCTTCAGCAAAAATAAGCTTTGCTGTTAGAAAACTTCTTGGATTTTTAGTTGAGAACTTATTATGCTCAATAGAGAGCTGCCGCTTAGTCGGTCTTTTTCTGTCCCTTACCTAGAGATAGTAAATAAGCTTTTCAAGGTTACATAGCCAGTACAAGGCAGATCTAGCATTGTTAGTTGAAGCTTTTGGGGTTTTTTTCATACAAAAATATGAACTAAAAAACTCTGTATAGCTTAATGCAGTTTATGGACTATTACAGAAATTTTAATATTTATTACAGCCAATTAGACTCTGTTCACAATTGGCTAGAGACACTATCAATTCATAAATAGTTTACAACGCCAACATCACAAAGTAGTACAAAGTTTGTCAGTTCCTAAATGACACAGAAGATCAGGTTGGCTGAAATTGGTTCAGAACCCTGGTTATTAATTATGTGATTAAAATATAGTAAACAGTTACAAACTAAGTCATAAAATTTAACAGTCCTTATGCCTGGCAATATTCAAAACTAAATGAGAAATGCATGACATTTTAAAATTTTTATGAAGAAAATATTATACAACAGGGCATAGATTTTCTTGATGAGAAGCAAAAGTTAAATATTGATCATCATTGTAATTTTTCATAATAATATGCTTATTCAAAACACATTTATCTCAGTGAAAATCTAATTGATTAATAAAAAAATACTTTTCACTACATAGTTCATTTGAACACATTATTGCCAAGAGCTACAAGAACAACTGTGATGCACTCAGTGCTTCATATTCATCTGGTTAATTAAGGCAGAGCTGGTGTATGACCAAATGTGGTCTGCTTTGGGAGCAGTTTAGAATAAATAAAACAAAAATGATATTCCGATAGTTGGGCATAGAGTTATTTCACCAAAAAAAAGTTCTTGTTTGTCAAATGTTGACTATTAGTGTACAATATTATAAGTAGTATCATTTTTGTTAAGTGAGATTTCACTGGCAAAAGAAAAACATATACTTAAATTGAGTAAAAAAATGTGAAGTCAAATATCTAAATGTACAATCTAATATTTATGTGAATTATAAAATATATAAAATAAAATATATTTTTAAATACAATATAGAAAATTATGGAAATTTAAAAAATTCCAAAAAGCAGAAAGGTGTTGTTATTTCCAGCAAAGATGAAAGGGCTTCTAACAAGCCAATGATACTATACATAATGGATATAATCTCTGGATGTGGTGTAATTATCTAAGACTCTGGAGACCAAAATAAAGCTGTTAGATTTTGAACAGTGTTAAAACTGGGAACAAGAGATAGTCACCTTGCTAGTGTCTTGTTTCTTTGTTTGTTCATTTATTCATTCATTTGATTAGGCTTTAGTCTGAGAGCTGTTCCAAATGGCTAAAACTCCCAAAGAAAACCTCACTGTCTACTTGTCCAAAACAAACAAACAAAAAAAAAACAAAACAAACAAACAAAAAACTGAGGTGAAGGAGCCTTGGAGAAAACAAAAACCATGAGATAGTACCAGGCAAGTCTACAAAGCAGAGAATCAGACAAGAGGAAAGACTACTTCTGTGGACAGGTACATAGCTGTCCTCTGAACTTCACATGTGTGAAGAAGACTAAGCTCTTGCAAATAAGGCTGAAACAACTGAAGTAAATTCTAAGCTGCTGTTTAATTTGGAAGTGACAGTTTGTAATTTGAGCATAAATAAGTTGATTTTCACCAAAAACAATTTTTAAAAAATAAACTGTATTTGAAGAAATAAACAGATTCTGAATTTCTACAGTACAGCATTTATAAAATCCATGGCAAAGTAATATGATTCAAAGTATAAAGACCCAGGAGCTATGATTCATTCTTAAGTTTCAAGATATCAATAAATGCCAATCCTGAGATGACACATATAAGAAAAAATATATTTAAACTAGCTATTATAACTATGCTCAATGTGATAAAGTAACAAAATTTTAATGAATAAAAAGCTAGGAATCTCAGCAAAGAAATGTATCATCAAAAAGTAAATTATAGAAGTGAAAAATACAATGTGTGGGACAAACGGACAAAATTTGGAGAACAAAGATAAAAGAAAAAAGTCACAGAAAGTGAAGGAGGGTAAATAAAATCATCCAATTTGAGTAAGAGAGATAAGAAAGATAGCCTCATAGTCTCTGATACAATATCACATCTAACTTGCAGTTCATTTGAATATCAGAAAGAGAGGATAGAAAAAAATGAAGGAAAAAAAAAAGTAAATAAGTGATAGAATAATGGACAAAAACTTGCCCCACATTTTGAAAGACATAACTTTACACATTGAAGAGCTCTGCAAAGGTCAACAGGATAAATTTGAAGAGGACATTGCTTACAAACATCAAAGGCAACTTCTGGAAACCAAAGAAAAAGAAAAGGATCTTTATAGAAACCAGAGAAAAAGGATAAAATAGTAAATATTATTTGATCAGAAACAATAGAGATGAGAAGTTCAAGGAGTAATATCTTTAAGATGCAGAAAGAATAAAAAATGCCTACACTGTTTTCAGATTTAACAAAAATATACTTCAAAATAAGGTCAATGAAAGGCATATTTATGTAAAAGAAAAGGAAAGTAATAGGTTATTCCCATATAAGTAGTACAAAAAATGCTAAAAGATGTTTTTTGCCCTGAAGAGACACGAAGCAGAAGAAAACACAATCTTTAGGATTGAATGAAAGTATTAGAAATGGTAGATATGAGTAGAAATATTATATTTTCTTAATTTATTTAAAATACACATAACTGTCCAAAGAAAAAAATTTAAAATGTCATTGTGGGAATACACACAACTGAAATACCTACAACTTATATGACACAGAGGATGGTGGAGGCTGAATCTACATAGGTCCATGTTTTCTATGTTTTATATGAGATAACTTTTGATAGATGATGAAAATTAAGGTATGATGTTGTATTTCCTAAAGCAATTACAAAACAATACTAAGATTATAGTAAAAGTGCCAATATATTAACAAAATTGGAAAAACTACGCACAATAAAAATGGCAGTTAATGTGAAAGCAGAGGGGACAGTAGTAAATATATAATAAATAGTTGATAATAATTCAATTATATTAATAACTACATTAAATATTAATCAAGTAAACATTGAAATTTGAAACAGATATAATAATAGATAAACACATAACATCCAATTACATACTACCTACAAGAAATTCATTTTAAATAAAAAGACATACGTAGGTTGAGAGAGAGGTGCCAAGATCTGCGGAGACCATGCACCCTGTGGTGCAAGCCAGTGACCCAGCAGATAGGCCTCACAACCACCACTCGACTCCATCCCTAGCCCCACTGAGTGAGTGCCAATCAGAGAGGTGCCCAGCCACAGAGGCCCAAGGTCCTCAGAGACTACACGTCTTGTGGTGCCAGCACGTGACCCAGCAGGTAGGCCTTGCTGCCACCACCCGACTCCATCCCCAGCCCCGCCAAGCACATGCCAATCAGAGACGCACCAAGATCTGTGGAGACCACATACCCTGTGGTGCCAAGAACCCTGTGGGCCTCGCCGCTGCTACCCCACTCCATCCACAGTCCTACCGACTGTGGGCTGATCAGAGAGGTGTCCAGCCAGAGAGGCCTATGTTCCTCAGAGACTATGCACCCTGCAGTGCCAATGTGCAACACAGCGAGTAGGCCTTGCCACCACCACCTGACTCCATCCGCAGCCCAGCCAAGTGTGTGCTGACCAGAGAGGCGTCTCCCCTGAGAGGACCAAGATCCGAGGCAACCAAGCACTGAGGCACTAGAGGGCAACTGAGCAGAAACTGAGGCAGCCATACCAAATTGGCAACCCCAGCAGCATCCTAGCCAAACAATAGTGTCAAACCAGTAGACCATGAAATCCCCTGCCAAAATGACTAAACATCAAAGGAAAGATACCAGAAATATGAAAAATCAAGAAAGTACAACACCAAAGGGTAATAACTCTCAAGATCTAGATCCTAAAGAACAAGAAGCCCTTGAAATGTCTGACAAGGAATTTGGAGTGATAATTCTAAGAAAACTATATGAGACACAAGAAAACTCAGCTAGACAACACGATGAAACAACAAAAAGTATACAGGACCTGAAAGAAGAAATGTACAAGGAAATCAATGCACTGAAAAAGAATGTAGCAGTGCTTTCTGAGGTGAAGAATTCATTCAATGAAATAAAAAACACAACAGAGAGTTTAACCAGCAGGCTTGCAGAAGCAGAAGAGAGAACTTCTGACCTTGAAGATGGGCTGTTTAAAAGAACACAGGCAGAAAAAAAAAAAAAAAGAATTAAGAACATTGAAGAAAATCTAAGAGAGATATCAGACAACCTTATGCACAAAAATATCCGAGTCATGGGTATTCCAGAAGGGGAGGAAAAATGAGATTGCATTGAAAATATGTTCAACAATATATTGGCAGAACTTCCCAGGTATAGGAAAAGACACATATCTTCAGATTCAGGAAGCTCATAGATCCCCAAATGTATCCAACCCAAAAAGGTCTTCTCCAAGACATATTATGAACGAATTGGTAAAATTCAAAGACAAAGAGAGAATCTTAATGCTGCAAGAGAGAAGCGTCAAATCACCTATAAGGGAACCTCAATCAGACTAACATCAGAGTTTTCATCACAAACCCTAAAAGCCAGAAAGGAATGGGATTATATATTCAAAATACTAAAAGACAAAGATTGCCAGCCAAGAATACTCTACACCACAAGGCTATCCTTCCTAAATGAAGGGCAAATAGTATATTTCTCAGACAAACAAAAACTATGGGAGTTCACTACCACCCAACCATCCTTACAAGAAATTCTCAAGGGAGTAATGGGTTTGGTACTTGAAAAAATAACTACCACTGCCATAAAAACTCAAGAAAAATCAAAACACACTAGTAAAATAAAAATGCCAACAATGAAGAGAAAAAAAAATGTTTATCTACAATCCAAGAAACCAACAAATAAAGAAGAAAAACAGTAAATCAGAGAGAAAGGAACAAAATAAACTTAAGATATCCAAACAAAACTCAATAAAATGCTAGGATTAAATCTACACTTTTCAATAACAACTCTTAATATAAAAGGATTAAATTCCTCAATCAAAAGACACAGACTGGCTGACTGGATTAAAAAGGAGGACCCAACTATATGCTGCCTTCAAGAGACCAACCTCACCTACAAAGACTCAAATAGACTAAGAGGAAAAGGATGGAAAAAGATTTACCATGCAAATAGAAATGAAAAAATGAACTGGAATAGCTATTCTTATATCTGATAAAATAGACTTTAAACTAAAAACCATAAAAAGAGATAATGAGGGACACTACATAATCATAAAAGGATTCATACATCAAGAAGACATAACAATCATAAACATATATGTGCCTAATGTCAGAGCAGCCAGATTTATAAAGCAAACTCTATTAGACCTAAAGAAGGAAATAGATACTAATACCATAATAGCAAGGGACCTGAACACACCACTATCAGTCTTGGACAGATGATCTAGGCAAAGAATCAGCAGAAAAACACAAGATCTAAAAAATATTCCAGACCAATAGGACTTGCCAGATATCTACTGAATGTTCCATCCAACAACCTCAGAATATTCATTCTTCTCATCAGCACATGTATCATTCTCCAGGATAGATCACACATTAAG
>NW_007731169.1:66475-67214 GCF_000696425.1 Galeopterus variegatus
ACATTCAAAGAGGAATTAACACCAATTCTCCACAACTATTCCAAAAGATTGAAACAGAGGCAATTTTCCCAAACTCATTCTATGAAGCAAACATCACCCTGATACCAAAACCAGGTGAAGATACAACTAAAAAAGAAAACTACAGGCCCATATCCTTGATGAATATAGATGCATCCTCAATAAAATAATAGCTAACAGAATACAGCAACAGAGATGCAAAATTATATACCATGATCAAGTGGGATTCATCCCAGGGATGCAAGTTTGGTTCAACATATGCAAATCAATAAATGTGATACACCATGTCAATAAAATCAAACACAAGAACTATATGATAATCTCTATAGATGCTGAAAAAGCATTTGATAAAATTCAACACTCATTCACAATAAAGACTCTCTATAAGTTAGGTATAGATGGAAAGTATGTCAACAAAATTAAAGCCATATATGATAAACCCACCACCAATATCATCTTGAATAGAGAAAAGCTGAAATCTTTTCCTTTAAGAACAGGAACTAGACAAGGATGTCCACTCTCACCACTCCTATTCAACACAGTGTTGGAAGTCCTAGCCAGAGCAATCAGAGAAGAGAAGGAAATAAAGGGCATCTTGGAGAAAAGCTGAAAGCTTTTCCTTTAAGAATTACCAAAACCAAGCCAAGATGATGTAGAAAGTCTGAAGAGACCAATAACAATAAAAGAGATTGAAGCTGTTATCAGAAGGCTCCCAACAAAG
>NW_007731169.1:68086-69628 GCF_000696425.1 Galeopterus variegatus
GGGCATCTTGGAGAAAAGCTGAAAGCTTTTCCTTTAAGAACAGGAACTAGACAAGGATGTCCACTCACACCACTACTATTCAACATAGTGTTGGAAGTACTAGCCAGAGCAATCAGAGAAGAGAAGGAAATAAAGGGCATCTTGGAGAAAAGCTGAAAGCTTTTCCTTTAAGAACAGGAACTAGACAAGGATGCCCACTCTCACCACTCCTATTCAACATCATGTTGGAAGTACTAGCCAGAGCAATCAGAGAAGAGAAGGAAATAAAGGGCATCCAGATTGGAAAAGATGAAATCAGACTTTCCCTGTTTGCAGATGACATGAACCTATATATTGAACAGACTAAAGCCTCCCTCAAAAAAAACTTGGAGTTGATAAATGATTTCAGCAAAGTAGCAGTATACAAAATCAACACACAAAAATCAGTAGCATTTCTATTCTCCAATGGTGAACTTGCAGAAAGAGAAATCAAGAAAGCTTGCCCATTTTCAATAGCCACCAAAATTAAAATACTTAGGAATTGAGTTAACCAAGGATGTGAAAAATATCTATAATGAGAACTACAAACCACTGCTGAGAGAAATTAAAGAGGACACAAGAAGATGGAAAGATTTCTCATGCGCTTGGATTGGAAGAATCAACATTGTGAAAATGTCCATACTACCCAAAGTGATCTACAAATTCAATGCAATCCCCATCAAAATTCCAATGACATTTTTCTCCAAAATGGAAAAAACTATCTAGACATTTGTATGGAATAACAAAAGACCATGCATAGCCAAAGCAATCTGAGGGAAAAAAATATATATATATATATATTTATAGCTGGAGGCATAACACTACCAGACTTTAAACTATACTCCAAAGCTATAATAACCTAAACAGCATGGTACTGGCATAAAAACAGACACACTGGTCAATGGAATAGAATAGAGAATCCAGAAATCAACCCACACACTTACAGTCATCTGTTTTTGACAAAGGCCTCAAGCCTACACACTGGCGAAGAGACTGCCTCTTAAGCAAATAGGGCTGGGATAACAAGATGCCAATATGCAGGAGAATGGAACTAAACCCATACCTCTCATCATATACCAAAATCAACTAAAAATGGATTAACGAATTAAATATACACCCTGAAACAAGAAAACTTCTCAAGAAAAACCTAGGAGAAACACTTCAGGAAGTAGGGCTGGCAGAGACTTCATGAATATGACCCCAAAAGCATGGGCAACCAAAGGAAAAATAAACAAATGGGATTATATTAAACTAAAAAGCTTCTTTACAACAAAAGAAACAATTAACAGAGTTAAAAGACAGCCAAGAGAGTGGGAGAAAATATTTCCAAAATATACATCCGACAAAGGATTAATATCCAGAATATACAAGGAACTCAAACAACTTTACAAGAAAAAAACAAGTAATCTAATTAAAAAATGGGCAAAGGAGCTAAATAGGCATTTCTCAAAGGAATACATACAAATGGCAAACAGACATATGAAAAAATGCTCAACATCAGTCAGCATTCAGGTAATGCAAATC
>NW_007731169.1:70042-85353 GCF_000696425.1 Galeopterus variegatus
CAATAGCTAAGAGTTGCAACCAGCTCAAATGTCCATCATCAGATGAGTGGATACAGAAAATGTGGTCTATCTACACAATGGAATACTACTCTGCTGTAAAAAAGAATGAAATACTGCCATTTGCAACGACATGGATGGACCTTGAGAGAATTATATTAAGTGAAACACATCAGGCACAGAAAGAGAAATATCACATGTTCTCACTTATTGGTGGGAGCTAAAAATAAATAAATAAATACACAAACAACCGAGGGGGGGGGGGACGGAAGAAGACACAACAATTACAATTCCTTGAAGTTGATACAATAAGCAAACAAAAAGGACATTGTTGGGAGGGAGGGGGAGGGAGGTAGGTTTTGGTAGTGGGCCACAATAATCAACCACATTGTATATTGACAAAATAAAATAAAACTAAAAACAAACAAACAAACAAAACAAAACAAAACAAATACATATGTAGGTTGAAAATAAAGAAATGGAAAAATATGTACAACGAAATCATAAGCATGGAAAGGCTGGAGTGGCTATAGTAGTAAGAAATGAAATAAACTTGGAAACAATGATAATTCAAAATAAATAAAGAGCATAATTTAACAATGATGAAAGGATCATTTCTCAGCAAGACTTAAGTATCATAAATTTGTATGTATTGAATTAGAGTGCATTGCTATTACCCAGGGCAAAAACTTACAGAACTAGTGAAAGAAGCAAATAAGCACACTCCTCTCTCACCAATTAAAAGCACACCAAACAGTTATAAAACATAGAGAATCTGAACAACACTATCAACTGTCTTGGCCTAATTGTTGTTTATGGGGTGCTACAAGTAACAAAGACAGGATATTCTTCTAAAGTGTACATGGTGCACTCATCAAGATAAACCATATGCTGGGCATAAAAAAAAAGACTCAGAAATATTATGTTTGGTATTATATATAGTATGATATCTAATGAAGAAATAAATAGTAAATCAAAAATAATATGTAATTTGGGAAAATTTTGAATATTTGGAAATTATTCTTCATGTTTTGAAATAAAGCATGGGTTATAGAAACACTCCCCGGGAAATATTTCATCTATAGTCATTATGCTCTTACCAGAAACAGACATTTCAAGAAGAATAAAAGAAGATAAAACTTCAAAGCAATATCTCTTAGACCATATATGAATAACATTTGACAAAATTTAACTCATAGAATACAGCAATACATACAAAATAAATGAGTGAGATTTACTACTGCAAGCAGGATTGATTTAATGTGCAAAAATCACATCATGTAATACAATCTATTCACAGAAAAAAGGGACCTAAATCACATTAGCATCTCCAAAGATGCAAAAAAAGGTTTTGAGAAAATTCAACAAACATTCATGATAACTCTAACAAAATTAGGGATAGAATGAAGTTCCCTCCATCTAGTAAAAGCTATATATGAAAAAATTACAACTCATCTACACTTAAATGCTTTCCCCTTAAGATTTTGTATGAAGCAAGGATTTCTGATTTCACCAATTCTATGCAACCCTGTACCACAGTTCTTAGCCTTTTCAATAAAGCTAAATAAATAAATAAATAAGGAAGCCATACAGATTGAAAAGTAGAAAGCAAACTTTTCTTTACATGTATCACACATGACTGCTTGTGAATAAAATTCTCTGGAATCTACAAAAAAACAAACAGACCTAATAAACAACTTTAGCGAAGTCGAAAGTTATAAGATTCATATAAAAAATTCAACTGTATTCTTATTAGAAATCATAAAATAGTAGGTAAATAAATATAAAAGAACAAGCTGATTCACATTAGTGCCAAACAAAATAAAATAGTTAGGAATAAGTATTTTATTTATTTATTTATTTTAAATTATACAATCACACACACACTACAAACTACAGAATGCAGAGATATATTAAAGATGACCTAAATAATTGGAAAGACATATAATACCCAAAATTTGGAATATTATTAAGGTTTCAATTTTGAAAAAATTGATCAGTAAATCCAGATTAATTCTATACAAATCTAGCAGGTATTTTGGTTGAAACTTGCAAGTTGGTTCTAGAACTTATACGAAAGTATAATTGTCAAAGCAAATTTAAGCAAGTGACACAAAACTGAAGTACTTACTCCACCTAATTTCAAGACTCACATAAAGCAACAAAAAACCAGAAAATGTATAATTGGTGCAACGAAGTATATATAGATCAATAAAACCGGTGAAAAAGTCCAGACACAGGCACGTGCTCGATTGCTTTTGACAAAGTTACTATATAATTCAATGTGGGAAGAAAAGTGACATTACCACTTTGGGAAAATTTAAGTTTTATAATGTTAGTAAACATTTACCACAACCCCCAGGAGTTCCACTCGTAGGTATTTAGCAAAGAAAAACGAAAATACTTATCTTTGAAAACATTACATTCAAGTATTTGTACTTGTATATTCATATTAGCTTTAATTATAATGGCAAAATTTGCAAATAACATAAATGTTCATCAACAGGTAAACAGAAAACAAAATATCCTGTATTTGTACAATGGGACACTAGTCAATAGTAAAAGGGAATGGGGCTATTGATACATATTATACTTTTATGAACCTTAAAGGCACTAGGTTCAGTCAAGGAAGTCAATATCGGAAGATTACGCACTCTGTAATCCCATCTATGTAACATGCTTGAAATGATAAAATTATGGAGAACAAAAACAAAAAAAGGTTGCCAAGAGAAAGGGATTGGGGGTGGGGGAGGTAAGACGGAAATGTGAAAGGGTAGCATGAGGGATTTCTTGACGGTGATACAGTAATTCTGTATATCTTGTTGGTGGTTCTACAAGTCCATACATGGGACAAAATTGTGTAGAACTATATAAACACATATGAATGCCTGTAAAAAATGATGAAAACTGAATATCGTAATATGGTTTTAATATTCTACCACAGTTTTATAAGTTACCACCTACAGAAGAAGCTGGGTGCAGTGCTCACAGGACTCTGTGATAAATAGGGCTAACTACCATTATGCTAAACGATGTGGATAAATCTGAAAATCATGTTGAATGAAAAAGCCAGTCACAAAATAATTGATGTCATATGATTTCATTTATATAAAATGGCAAATTAATTCTAGTGACAGAAAGGAGTTAACAAGTAGCAGCAGCAGAAAGACTGCAAAGCAGTATGAAGGAAATTTGGGGTTATTGAAATGTTCTTTCTTCATTGTGGCGGTGCTTGTTTTACACATTTGTAAATTTTGGAATGATTCAGTTGATTACATGTGAGTTATTCTTCAATAAAATTGATGAGATAAAATATAAGAGGAAGGAAAGTGCCATTGGGGTGTTTCAGTTATATTCGTAATGTAGCAGTAATGTTTAATTTTTTGAGGGTCCTAGTTTAAAATTTTTCTGTTTACCTTTTTGTATGTATTACAAAATTACAGTAAAATTTTAAATGAATAAGGGAATGCAAGTCGTTTAGTCTCTGCCTAAATGCATTTCAAAGGATTATGGAAAACATATCAAACAGAATACTTACTTCAATCACATTCAACAAACTTTATTTACAGTTTGTAAAGTAGATGTTTTCTCCCGTTAGGTCATAGAAATCTATCACAAGAAACTAGTTATTTTGCTGTTTGTTCATTTCTGTTGACTAATATGGTCATAAATTTTTAAAATTATTATTATTTATATAAGCAATGTTGGGGGAAGGTGTGGGAAATTCTAAACTGGTGGATAATCATTGATTAAAACATATTGTTGCATTTGTGACATGCTTTTATTGTACCTTTTCTTATTATCTTTAAGGTTATTTTATTCTAATTTTGGTTGATTTCCTGGAAACAATTTGGAACATTATTTTTACAATTAGCTATGACCTCAATGGACTATACTTTGTGTTTTTTGTAGACTGGTTTCCCCAGAAACAGACTCTGAGAGGAGGAATTCTATGAAAGTGGTTTATTAGAAAGGAGGCATTTCCAGGAGAGAACAGTATAGACTGAGAGAGTGGTCCCAGGAAGAAAAGAAGGGCTGGTAAGTTTGTGGTGTTACGTTCCCCTGAGCTCATAAAGCAGTGTAGGTCATACTTCAGTGGAGTTCCAAATCAGTTGTCCCACACCAAGCAGACATTAATTTAGGACTGCCCCCGAGGAGATGTAAATTCCCAGGCACTTCCAGTTCCCTCTGTATTTGCAGGGAAAGTGATCTCCAGGAGACTAAGGGCAGTTCTCCCACAGAGGCACTCAGTGCTGTTTTTTGGTAATAAAAGCAGATTCGAGAGTGGTGTGCACACAATTGATAAGGGGATATGAGAGGGCATAAACAAAGCAATACCAGCATCTGCTGTAGCCTTGGGTACACTCATGCCTCACAAATGATTCTCTACACTGATTCTGTAGAATGGTAACTCGTCACGATTGCAAAGGGGCAAACACTACAAGAGCACAATTACTGCGATGAGCGCTAGTCCCTGCTACTGCAGTTGTTGCCAAGATTGTAATTGCCAGAAAACATTTCAATCCTTGTTGGGTGGCAGCTACCTTCCTGGCACAGATGGTTGCTACACCTAATGACGACTGCTTGTTGCCTTCTTTGTTCTTCACACATGTTCAGGATGACACCTGGAGGATGTAAAGGGGGAGTGACTATGGTGTCGGGTAAAACCTCACCCCATTTACGGGGTTTAACATCATTGGTGCAGAGAGCCTTCCGGGCTCATGGACACTTAATGATCTTTACTATAAGCATAGGCAGGAGCCATGCATGCACGCATGACCTATAGGGTGATTGGCTTGCTAGGTGGAGACCCCCGCCAGAATCCCCCACCCATTTAGCCCATTTATGCATAAATATGTAGGCTTTGAGTTGAATAAATGGAACTGCTTGACAGAACCCCCACCGTGTCTGAGTGCTCCTTTGCAAGCCGGGTTGGGGCCAGTGGCTGCACTTACCTATCTCCTGGGCTCTCCCAGCGCGCTCCCTCTCGCACAGGGAGGAGGAGGCAGGGGGTAATCTTCGACCTCGTTCCCTTGAGCTGAGCGCGGTTTAGCTAGTTGTCGGGGGGCGGGCGCCGACTCCCCCCCCACCCCAACAAATCCTGGTCAGGACAAATCACTGCACTTTCAAGACTGAAAGGACTGCCTCTATCACACATTGTAGTTTACCCGAACATTAAGCCTACACTTCTGTAGTCTATGATGCTCTTCTGAGTTACCTTCATTTCTGACATCCCTGAGCCATTGTTGACCACCACTGTGCCTGGTAATTACTAAGTCACAGTTAAATCCTATGTGGGAGTATGAAGAGATAGAGGCAGGATTCCCTAGGTTTTCAGACTTACTTCTTCCTACCCACATTAAATGTGTAGTACCTTACCATTTCATGACGATAAAGATTAAGTATTTGTTCCATTTCTTTTCCTAGTTGTTTACTGTAACAAGTATCTAAATATAACCAGGTGGCAGTGGTACATCTATTTTCAGTGAAAGTTTTTGTATGTCCACTGGTGTCTCCCAGGATCTCTAGACATATTGAATTTAAAATTATGAGAATACAAAATATACATTTTCCAAATAACTTTCCTGGAGTGAAGGTGAGAGGAGGCATTCTTACTTCAGTCCCAGAATTCCCAGACAATTTTATTCCTTTTTTCAGAGGCATAGAACTACATTCTGGCCATTGATTCATGGTATATACTACACCTTGAAAACAGAATCCTAAATCCATAAGATTCTGTCTACAAATTGGTACTTCAGGTATATCCTTAAGAGGACTCTCCAATGTTCTACAAAAATAGCAGCCCTATCTGATTCACCATAAGCTGTGATTAATGGGTCCTGTGGTCATGCACATTGTCATACTCATCAAAAAGCAGATCCTTTGACCCATACAGTGTCAATGTTATGTGGGATTCCATCTTAGTAAATCAGATACTCTCTTAGCCCTTGGGTAGTGGTAAAATAACAACACACTGTAGTGCGAAAGGCAAACCTTTATACAAAACACATGTCGACCCTGTTCTGAATGAATTACTTCCCTTTAAATGTTTGAAGAGCTCTAATGCAATTAACCTGACAACATTTCTGGTGGACTTCTTTGAGGCATTTGCTGAGATAGAGGATTGGACCCTGCATCTCATGATTTGGATTTTCATTAATCGGAATGGCCAGATCAGCTTCGATGAGAGGGAGACTGTGTTGTTGGGCCCATGCATAACCCTGCATCAACTCAATTTATAGGCCCATTGATTGATCACTGAAAATATAGGCTGGCTGAAATCTATGTGATGAATATTTTTGTCTCCTGGTGTTTAATGCTTCCTTTTGCAGTAGATGATCTAGACTACACATTAACTTGAGATTTAGCCTTACTCACATCTTGGTGCTACTCTCATTGCACCCACATACATACCTTTTCCCTAGACCTCTTTTTCTTCTAGTATTTCTAGAACTAGTATTTCTTCTTGCAGGCCCTAAACCAACAAGCTAAGCCATTAGCCACTCTCTAAAAGTTCATAGATCTTCTTTCTTCAGATCATTTCTCTCTTTGCACACAGTGGACGGCCAGGAACATGTCCCAAAACTATGTCACTGGGAGGACTTCCCCCTCTCCTGCCTTTCAAGGACCTCCACACTTGATGGTGTTGTGTTCTAGCAGCAGTCATTTTCAGTTCACAAGAACATACTAAGCCAAACTCTACACAAATCAAGGCTCGATTTTTCCTCCATCAGAAGATCTAAGGAAACTCCTTAGGACACATGAGTATATGTAAGCTGAGGGAACACCATTAGTCGAACAGATGTATATGACCTGTAGCATTGGCTGTTTATTCACACAACTTTCTTTGTCCTTTGGACCAGATGGTCTGTATCCCAGATTGACCCTTACTATTACATGGTGAATAGTTGCTGTGCCTGCTCAAACTTTGCAAATGATACATAGTTGTTTGTTGTAGACAGTAACAGCAGCCTTGCTCTTGAATCCTAGGTGTCTCTATTGCAACTCCTTATGAAGGCTTTCAAAGTTTCCAATGGCATGTAATCTACCACCAATATATCGAGCCACACCTCTGAATATGTTAGTTCTCATGGCCCAAGGGGAAAGTGTGATTGTACCTACTTATAGTAAACAGACTTTAAAATTACCCAATAGTTATTCAGAGTAGTAGTCTCAAATTTCAGGCCAAAATCCAAACTGGCATACCAGTACAGAGTGGTAGCATTAAGAATTGAAATACATAAAAACTCTTCTTTCAACTTAGAGGAAGGATACCTCTTATCATCCTTCTCACCACTGGAATCTTAAGAGCTTATACATTACGGAAACCCAAAATTGTTTATAGAGTTTATTTTCCACCCTCTATACTTTGTATATTTCACAAGAACATCTACAGTTTTATTACTTTCTGCTCTTCATTTCTAATTAACATAATATCAGCAATGTATTTCTGTGAGATCTTGCAATGGGTTAAATGTGTCACCATAGGAAGTCACCACCAAAAAGAAGGTCCTCGCCAGGTTTGTCCCTTGGACTGTGTACCTCCCAGACTCCAAAACTGTAATAAATAAATTTTACTTTTTTATAAATTACCCAGTTTTAATATTCTATTATAAGCAACAGAAATGGACTAATACAAATGTACAGATTTTTGAGATCCTTTTGGATTATAACGTAGCAGAGAACAGAAGAGTGAGTTTAGCCTTAGAGCAAGACCTTAAATTTGTAGTGTTGTCCAATCTGAGTGAATATTTTTTGTCCTAATGCATTTTGAAGAGAACACATATACCTGATCCATAACAACATATCAGAGCAGAGAGTATAGTGCTCACGTTTGCAGAGGTGTACTGCTATCTACCATGATTTGTTTTTTTCCAGGGGCTAGAATGTGAAGTAAATGAGGGCATGACAGGGACAACCAGTCCTTCATCTTTATATCTTTGAAAGTGGCCTTGATCTCTGCCTCACTCCTCAATGTATAGCACTGCTTCTGATTTACAATAGAGGGCAGAGGTGGCAATTACAAGAGGTCTTATTCCACAATTCAAGGAATTAATGGAGTTTTTTTTTTTTTTTTTGCAGGTGCTAAATCTACATCCATTTTCAATATAAACTCAGGGACTGTTAAATGGCTACTTTCGATATATTGGAGAAACAAACTTTGGCCATGCTTCAATTTGCTACCTTGCCTCTGTATAATTCCACCCAAATGACAGTCTATGGTGTCAATGTAACTCGGACACAATGTCAAATATGTCTTGTAAAATATGTTTCTCTCGCTCCAGTGTACAATTACTCAGGTAAATGCCCATACATTTTTTTTTTTTTTTTGGATAAGAACTGGAAAGATTATTACTGCATACATTTTCTGTGTCATGGTATGTTCCTTCAAAGGATTAGCCTCTTTTCAATTGATTATCTCTGGTCTGAGAAACGTCTCAGATGTGGTAATGTGTGAGAGACTGTGATTTTCCACTGCAGCAGCTGCTTATCAGTCTTCTAGTCATTCACTTTTTAAAATCAATGTATCAACTGACACTTTTGGTTATCAATCCATGTTTTCCCAAGCAGTACTATGATCAATTGGCCATTGTCATAGATCTCTGTGGAATCATGTCCCATGATTTCTACCTGATCCCAAAGTCTGTTACGATAATTATGTCTGTCCTGTGACTAGTGGTTAAGTGCTGCCACCCAGCCTCTACTTTTATAGAGTTCTATCTACTTTACTGACAGGAAGCTCAGTTTCATAACAGCATCTTTTAACATTTCCCCTGATTTACAGAACCTTGACTTAGGCATAGACGATTTGCCGAAGCTTTGAGGTTGACCTCTAGTGCTGCTAGCTGTACAATCAAAGTCTCTGGGTAGAGGAGATAGAGATCTCTGCTCCCATGGAGAGACACTCTGAAATGCTCATCATGCTCTGAGTTGGTCAATAGCTGGCTCCATGGCTTTATTTTCCTTCAGGGCACCAATAGAACTTAGCAAAACCAACCACCTCCATAATTTTTTATTACTATTTTCTCTATGTACCTCCAATGTTAGAAATTTTCCACAAGCCCGCAGATACCCTTCAACACCAATCCCATCCAAATTACCTATAGGTAGTCTCAGCCACTATAATTCTACAGCATAGCACGGGTAATCAACACTCTACTTACAATGAACAATATTGACTCTATTGTAATCTAGCCAGAGGGGATTCAACTCCAGAATCCCATGCAAGAGTTTGCTACCCAGAGCCGCTTTTGAAATCAGTTGTCTCAGTTTGAGTTCCCAGAAATAAATACAAAAGTAATTTAAATAGAAGTGCCTAAGAAATGTTCTGGGGTACTATGAGAGTGGGGAAGTGAGATGTAGATGCTAAGGAGCTCAAGCAAAGGCACAGTATCAAGCAAGGTTTCAGGTGCTGACTTTGATTTAATTCTGCGTTGAAATGTTGAGATAATGCAGATCCCATATAAGTGTTACTAATCAGGAGCAAGAAAGCTAGAATATTTATACCCCATTATCTATCAGTCACTGTTTAAGAGGTACCAATTGGGGCACATGAATTCCCTGTCACTTAAGGCTCTCAATACACAGGGACACAATGAAGTCTGGGAGGCTAGGACAGGACTGTGATAAATAAATGCAGGTTCCGGCTATTGGGAGTGAAGCAGACTGGAAGTCCATGTTCAAGAAAATAGTAAATACCTCAGAAGTAATCACTGATATCACCGGCTATAATGATATTTAAAATTCTTTAGAAATTTCTGAACATTTTCAAAACTCTAACAGTTTCAATAGGCTATAACAATATTTTTAGTGGCTACATCTTATTAATGAGTTTTTTGAGTGCTTTGAGAAAAAATTATTCTTACAAGATTAGCAGAGGAGACAGCTCATGCACCTACAATTCTGTATAACTTTAAATAATGTGGTTCCTTCCTTTAATATTGTTCTTGTGTTGATGTTAAATCAGTTATGAAGTTTAAATATCCCTGATAAGTCATTCATATTATGATTTTTCTCAAAACTGATGTTAGGTGGTACAGAAAACTTTCTCTTTCAAGAAGTTGTACATTTGTATCCATAATCCAAATAAGCTAGTACTGTTTCAGATAGATTAAAACTCTAAAATATTTATTTTATAACTAAGGGATACTTATTAAAATTAAAAATAATTAGTAAAATAAATTAGACTGCTGCCTAACTGTTATACTGAATCACAACTTCCCTACAAGACTAATGGCTGTATTGGTTTGCTTCATTTACATGTGTGTCTGTCACTGGGCTAGTGGATGGGGCTGACCTTCATCTGAAGGAAGATGAAAATGTAGAACTCTGTCTTTTCCGTCTAGTGGTTTCTTCAAATGGCTACTAAAAGGAAATTTCAAAGTAATTTTAAAATACCAATTTTCAACCATGTATGTATTTACTAAAATACATACTCTTCACTTTACCAAGAAGTTTCATGGCATGAATATTGATACTGCCTAAGAAAATACTGTTTCTCCATCCATTTGGCATGTCCTGGAAAGAATCCATCAGTTTTTAATGAAAATATCTACTGAGATTGAGTAGAAGGGGATTTTGATACAAGCAAATGAGACACTGATTATCAGTGTCTCAATGAAGTTCTCAATGAAGAAGAGAAGAGGTATACAGAAGAAAACAAAGGATAGATAGAATTGTATTGGGTTTATGTCATGAATAGATAATTGCACTTGAAGAGGCAATTTACTATATAGTGACCCCATTCCCTGTCCTCTGTCAAA
Organism: Galeopterus variegatus; assembly: GCF_000696425.1. NCBI lineage: Eukaryota > Metazoa > Chordata > Mammalia > Dermoptera > Cynocephalidae > Galeopterus > Galeopterus variegatus. Next base: position 80,803 of record NW_007731169.1, read on the forward strand.
TTCAATTTCTCTCACCCGGATGACATGACCTATTCTTAAGTTCTGACTACACAAGCAAACTGAAATGGACAGTTGAAAATTTATCCAGTTCCTTTAATCAGTGTAGACAGATTCTTTATACATTCTTGCTCTTTAAAGGAAACTATTTGTTTTTCATCAATTATCTAAATAATGTTCTTCATCCTTCTCTGTTTTGACTCTCTAAATGTTTTCTCAGGAACTAAATTGCCCACAATAATTCAATGTTCTACTTTACTTCATTCTATGAAAAACAACTGCATAATTTCATATGCCACTCTTCTGTTCAAAACCCAATTTCTGTTCCTGTCTTTTTTTCTCTTTTTCCCCCCAGCCCTTCACATTGCAGTAATATGCTAAAATAAGAATCATACAATTTGAAATGTCTAGTTCACTTTTCTCATTACAAGATTTGTGTAGGGGGGTGGTATTAATTTCCAGAAGCACAATTTTCAAACATCAGAATGGTTGGCTTGGTATTTGTCTTTGCTGGCCTAACAAACACATCTTAGAGCTCATATTTTAATATGATTTTACATAGGTCTGTTAACAATATAATATGACTCCAATACATAATACACCATTTAATAAGATCTTTAATAACTGATACTTCCAAGCAGGACAAGGGATTGTCTAGGAATACTGATATGCTTCTAAAATTTCCAGACAAAATTTCAAAGATGAAAATACAGTATCTCTGCTCTTATTGATTAAATAAAAGATGAAGTTTTTCCAAATGGGTGTCAGGAAGCCCTTTAGGCCTTCCTGACAGCCAGTGAAGGGTTAGTAGTATCACACAGATAACAAGATTTTGCTCACATATGGTATAAATCTTAAGCAGAAAACAGATAAATTGGTCAAAGAAAAGGAAGAAGAACAGGGCATGTAGAAATCTTGATCAAAGGTCACCTCAACAACAATTTACCCCAGCTAGAGGTAGAGTCAAGTCATCAATAGAAGCTTAGTTATGACTTTTCTATCTACTCAAAATAGCTGGTTCTCTGACAGGCTGATTAGACAACAGCACAACAGTATTTGGAGTAATCAATATGAATAGTTCCATAAGCATAGCAAAAAGATTCAGAGAAGTGACTATACATTTTTACCTTTACTAAACATCTCAAATTATGTTCCAAATTAACTAATTTACTCTCACATTAAAAATGCTCAAATTTCCTGTCAGCTTCTGATATTGTCAAACCTTTATATTTCTACCTATTAAAAGGTATGATACAGCATACAATTTTAATATTACTATGAAATAAATAAAATATAGAAAATAATATATATGTATATAAAATGATTTACGTGTTGTTTATAATTAAGAAGAAAACAAACATGACTACTCTCAAATTCGGCTAGGAAATAGAACCCTACCAATCCCTTGTAATCTTTGTGTACCCATCCTTAATTTTAGGCTGTACATTTAACCCAAGAAGTACCTCCTATTCTGAATTTTTGCTTTCATTTCTTTACACTTCTTTGCTTTTTTGTTTAACTGAAGATCTAGATAAAATCTTATTATGTGTGTTTTTCTGCAACTGGTCTTTACATTCAACATTGTATGTGTGATTTTAGATTTGTAATATTTACCAATTCATTACTTAACTGTGGTTTAATTATTTTTATTACTAAATAGTAGGCTAATATATTAATATGAACACCATATTTACACATTTTCCTGCTGAGAACAGTTATTATTTTAATATTTTGTTATTTACAAACAAAACTGCTATAAGCAGCATTGCTTATGGTTTTGGATATAAATGAAAGTAGAAGTGATGTCCTGGAACCAAATATTTGGGAACCAAGGTTCTTAGTGTGTGTAAATATAGGTATATGGAGTGTGTGTGTGTGTGTGTGTGTGTGTGGCATTTCATATATGGATAAGCCAAAATGTACTTGGAAAAGAGGAGTGGAATATACTTGGAAAAGTTCAGCCTCACTGCTGTGGCATATGGAGCCATGAAAAGTATCACGAGATTTTCTCACCAAAGAAGGGAGAGTTAACCATCACTATAAGGCATTAGATTAAGAATTGAAGAGAGAAAAAATGGTTTTAAAAGGGATGCTTTTAGCACGTAAAAAAAAATAACAGAACTTGAAAAAAGTGATAAAACAATGGATAAATCTTATAGAAGCTCCACCAACCATATGTTATGATTTATCTTCAAAGGCTGTGCCTAGGAGACCAAAAGTCATAGACACAGAATTTCATGTCTTTTAATGGTAACCATACGTGAATATGAAAGTAGACCACTACTATCATCAAAGGCTAGAGTATGCTCAGAAAGTTCTTTGAACTGATATAATTTATGCACATTGAAAAAAATAGGAAGGGGGAAACTAAACATGACTTTGTATAAATTACACCAGACCATTTGGTGAATCTGCCACAGGGGTAATTTCCTGGTTCCAAGAGGCATTTACTCTCATTGTCTAGTTTATCTTTATTTACCATATAAACAAAAAACCATGTGCAAATATCTAATGATAGTTTTGCATAGGTGAAATGTGTCCAGCAGCACAGAATTATATTAAGTTATTCACCTTAATATGTAAAGGGTAATTAATCTAGTTGAAATGTTAGGCACAATCAGATAATTATATTTAAACTACCAATCCTCTGAGAAGGAGAAAACAAATCTAATGTTAAGGATATATCAAGTTTTCCATAGTAAAACTGACTACAGTCAGTCTATGATTTTTCCCTTTAAACTTATGAGTATGTATTAGTAGGGTACAGTTTTAAGACTGTTGTCTTTGCATCTGGGGTGCTACAGCTTGAAGTCTACATGTGGTAGAAAGGGAAGATGGATGTGAAGTAGGGAACAGAAGAACAAATTAGAATCTATAAGACCAAGCAATAACCCATGAGGACAGACTGGAACCAATATCAATACCTCACTATTCTCAAACCTCCAACCTAAATGATGGTGGTGTCCTTCATGTGAAGCTTACACCTCTCACCACAGAGCTAAGCATGCAACTCTTCCAGTAGTCATAGAAGCTAAAGGAGGCTCTGGAGAAAATTGGAGGGTTTGTAAACTCTGCAGGTGCCCTTCACCAACAGAGTGAGCCAGAAGACAAAATAATACATGTGTGAACTACAACAGTGCTTACTGCACTTTTCTCAGTCATCTGAGTGTAAAATTATATGACTGCTGGTTTACTTCTTTCTTCCAAATCTTTCAAAAATGCCTTTTATGTTCCAGGATAACTGGGACCTATTCTGGTAAAGAAATTATGGGAAATTAAGCTCTAGCTTGTCTTGGTTGACATAATAAAAATCCACCAGATTATTTGAGAAGGTGAATAACTATAACATAATATGGTAAGACACATTGCATGAAAGAGACACATTGACATTAGTGGCCCATTTGTATTTGTACATTTGGATTCAAGTGAATTATGTATACCTGTATGGCCTGAAAAGGGAGTTTGTCCATTTGCAAAGAAATCAAATTAAAAAAAGGAAAAATAGCCCCACCTGAGTTATCATCAGAGAAAACACAGGAAACCTTCTATTAGACTTCACTTTTAGAATAGCAATGTGAAGAACTCGCAGACCTGTTCCGCAGGGAAGAACAAAACAAAACTGTTGAAAATTATGAAGAAATCAACCATTAAAAATCTATGGAATTGTCCTTAGGGTTTACAATACATGAAGACACTTTTTTTAAAAAGAGAATTTATTAAATCTCTGTAAGCACAATGAGATTCCCTAGAATCTGAGCCACAACCCACACCCTCTCTCTTCTTCCCCATCTCAGCACAATGACAGAAGTTCCAATTTCTGAGAAAGTCCGGCCAAATAAACAGGACTTTCTCTCCCCTCAGCTCACAGTCCAGAGATTTTCAACTGCTGGTATTTCACCTGCAGGGGCAACCGCCAGCATTTCTCATGCCCCCAGCTCCAAGGACAGAGAGTAAATTCTTAGCTGGTGCTGTTCAGAGATTGAAGGCTTCCTCCCTCTGCACAGCCCACGCTAATAAAGCAGAAGCTCAATCCCAGATATGGCAGTCTGAGAACATTAGGATCCAGATTGCTTTGGAAAAAAGCTTCCATACTGGGAGAGGCAAACTTAGAAAATCAGAAACTATTATGTCTACCCTGCTCATAAAGCTGAGTATAACTCCAAAATGAAGAGCCATCCTGAGTCAGGAAATATCCCTCAAAAGCTTGCTTAAAAACCCTCCTCTGTATGGGCCGAGCCCATGGCTCACTCGGAAGAGTGCGGAGCTGGGAGTGCAGCAGCGCTCCCGCTGTGGGTTCGGATCCTATATAGGGATGGCCAGTGCGCTCACTGGCTGGGCGCGGTGCAGCTGGTCTCAAAAAGGACAAAATAAATAAATAAAAATAAATAAATAAATAAAAACCCACCTCTGTAAAGGAGCTAGAGTTTAGTTAGATCAGATCATGGGGCAATTTGTAACACAGCGAATCTTGGAGATCGATACAACGATCAGCTAACGAAACAATGGAGCCTAAAATCCAAATGTGATACCAACAGAGACAAGTGGTTGAAAAGA
>NW_007731169.1:86079-87836 GCF_000696425.1 Galeopterus variegatus
AGGGATGGCCGGTGCGCTCACTGGCTGAGCGCGGTGCAGCTGGTCTCAAAAAGGACAAAAATAAATAAATAAATAAAAATAAAAAAAAATAAAAACCCACCTCTGTAAAGGAGCTAGAGTTTAGTTAGATCAGATCATGGGGCAATTTGTAACACAGCGAATCTTGGAGATCGATACAACGATCAGCTAACGAAACAATGGAGCCTAAAATCCAAATGTGATACCAACAGAGACAAGTGGTTGAAAAGAAAGGTCAGGGAATGATACGGTCAAAGATAGTCCTGCTGAGACCACTGACCTCCAAGAATGACCGTCCATATGCGCAAGGCTGCATCTTCTGAGAGTGACATCAGATACTTAGCATCGAGGGGAAAATAAACTTCAATAAAACGGTCCAGCCAAAGCACTAAACAAATGAATAAGCAAAAAAACAACAAAACAAGAACTGGAGTGGAGGGTGGGAATCAAGTATCCTAAGTTGCTAAGATGCTTTATCATATCCAGAGAAATAAAGCAAGAAGTAGAAACTGCTTGCAAGAAGGATCAGATGTTTGATTTAGGAGACAAAGACTTTGAACCAGACATTACAAATTTGTTCAAAAGTAAAGGAAGACACAATGACAATGTCTAACCAAATACAGAAAATTAATACAAAGATAGTAACTATAAAAAGAGAAAAACGGAAATTATGGAATTAAAAATTAAAACTGAAATTAAAAAACAATTACTAAGGAGGATCAGCAGTCAACTTGAGAACCAAATGTTTTAAGAATTCAAGTTCATATAATTTAGAAACATCTTTGGCAAAAAAGATTAAAGTATTGATTTAATAAAAATAGCTATGTCCTCTTAGCTATCAGTATTAAGCATAATATAAGCATATAATTTTATTCTTTCTGTGCATGTGCTTTCNGAGGATCAGCAGTCAACTTGAGAACCAAATGTTTTAAGAATTCAAGTTCATATAATTTAGAAACATCTTTGGCAAAAAAGATTAAAGTATTGATTTAATAAAAATAGCTATGTCCTCTTAGCTATCAGTATTAAGCATAATATAAGCATATAATTTTATTCTTTCTGTGCATGTGCTTTCTAATTTTATACAGGTTTGCTGATCTAAGAAGCTGCATACACCAATTAAATGTGTAATATTATGAAAAATGTAAATTCATGTTTAACTAAATTAAATCATTATTCTGACACATTTTATTTCAATAGTAATTATGTTACGTAGTATATCAGCTCAAAGATAGTTTGCAAGATCTCTATACAACAAAATCGTAGACTTATTCTAAATTAAGTTAGTAAATAAATACTCCCTGAGAATGTAGATAATTTATAAGTAAGATAGAATACTGAAGCATTAACTACAAAGCATAATTTTAAGTGTATGTGCTTTTTTGCTTCTTCATTTTATAGGGTTCAGAGTGTCTTTTCTCTATACAAAGCGTCTTCAAAAAGTTTATGGAAAGTGTGTGTTATAAAAAAATGTATGCATGGATTTCAAATTTTTTTTTACACCAAAATAAACTCACATTAACTTGTTATAACACATCTGAACAGAATCAAGTTTGAGGCACTAAGAAGGATAAGACATCAATTTGAAAAGACCTCCTATAGGAACAACATGAATTCTGCTAAAATTGAAGCAAGAACAAAACTGAAATTTATAATGAAGTCTGGGTGAAAGAATTGTGAAATCACGGATGTTTTATGAAAAGTTTATGGAGACAATGCCTCAAAGAAATCAACAATTT
>NW_007731169.1:88283-90114 GCF_000696425.1 Galeopterus variegatus
GAAATCACGGATGTTTTATGAAAAGTTTATGGAGACAATGCCTCAAAGAAATCAACAATTTGCAAGTGGAAAACCTATTTTAAAAAAGGACAAGACGATGTTGAAGCCCACACTGAGAGACCAGCTACCTCAATTTCTGAGGAAAAAGTTAATCTTGTTTCTTCAATTAGATTAAAAAGGAACAACAATTAACAGGAGAAACGATAGCCAACATCATAGGCATCTCAATTCGTTCAGTTTACCCAATTGTGACTGAAAAATTAAAAATGAGCAAACCTTCTGCTTGCTGGGTGCCAAGACTGTTACATCCAGATCAGTTGTAGACAGAGCAGCAGAGCTTTCAATGGAAATTTGATACAAGCAGGATCAAGATCCAGAAGTATTTCTTTGGAAAATTGTAACAGAATATGTAATATGGCTTTGCCAGTAAATTCCTGAAGAAAAAGCACAATCAAAGCCGTAACTACCAAGAGGTGGAAGTGGTACGGTCAAAGCAAAAGCAGACAAGTCAAGAGCAAAGGTCATGGCAATAATTGTTTCAGATGCTTAAGACATTTTGCTCGTTGACTTTCTGGAGAGCCAAAGAATGATAACACCTGTTTGCTAAGATAGTGTTTTGAGGAAGTCAGCCGAAGCTTTAGCAGAAAACACCTGGGTAAGCTTCACCAGAAAGTTCTTCTCCACTACAATGCTCCAGCTCATTCCTCCCATCCAGTAAGAGCAATTTTGCAAGTTTCAATGGAAAATCATTGTGCATCCACCTTATGGTCCTGATTTGTCTTTTTCTCAATAATCTCTTACTCTTAAAAAATTCTTTAAAAGTGACCATTTTTCTTCAGTTAATAATGTAAAAAAAGGTTGCATTGACATGGTGAAATTCCCAGGACCCTCAGTTCTTTAGGGATAGATTGAATGGCTGGTATCATTGCTTACAAAAGTCTCTTAAACTTAATGGAGTTTATTTTGAGAAATAAAGTTTATATTTTTATTTTTATCTTTCAATTCCATTTTTCCAAAAACTTTTTGAAGTCCCTAGCATATATTTGATCCATTAACAAATGAGTTCATTTTTTTTTTCCTACACTGGCAAGTTGTATTCTGAAGCATAGGGCTATAAAAAGTTATATGTATGCTCAAAATCTCTAGTGGTCTGCATAAAGTGTTGGTGTAGGATAGTTGAAATTATCCACATTCTAGTTTTCTCTATAAAACTGAAGTTGTTATGGGTAAAAGTCACAGTCAATCTCTGTGATTGAGACTACTAGGAGCAATGGTGGCAGAGAACAACTTTTTTATGTAAGGTATTACATTACCTCACATACTATGGGTGTGTTTTCATTAAGGAAAACATAGAGTAGTTTTGTCTTAGAATAAAATGACTGGTTGTTTCAGAATGAGAAAGAGAAATGTGAGGGACAAAACCTGAATGGATTTAAAAAGTTGTAGAGTATACAAAAAGGCAATTTATTTGTCATCGTTAAATCTAGCTAAAGTTAATTTATAATTTTTTAAAGATGAAAAACTAAAATTTGGTTTTCTCTCTGTTGAAAAAAAAAATTTCCTTGGATTATTGGTCTGGTCTTAATAATACATTGTAAAAGGTTTCCCTTTACCTCTGAGTAATCTTCCTAGGAGGCAAAGATTTTGTCTGTTACCAGGAAAATAGTCTGTATTTTATGTTGACTTTTTTCATGTCATTGGTTATTTAAAAGAAAAAGTTGTCTCACTTTTGAAAGAGCTAAAATCCCTTCACATCACAATACCTCCTCAACTTACTTTCAAATTTCTTTGTTGACCCTCATTTAAATATGTAGACAAGTATTGTTTTTCA
>NW_007731169.1:91052-92396 GCF_000696425.1 Galeopterus variegatus
TATGTGTTTTTTTTTTTTTTTTACCTTGTAAAAAGGAAGAGCAATAAGTAATCAGGTTTATGTGATATGAGTTGCAAACTTAGTGGTGTCAAATCACAGGAGGTGCTTACCCTTTCTTGGGCTAAATTTATGTGAGCAAAATGTTATTAATATCAATATTATAAAAATTGTAGAACGTTTCTAGAGACTTTTACACTGTACCTGCTGACCGTGATATGTTCCTATCTATCAGTGTCCTGGTACTACTTTGTCTAATATTAGACAACAATAATATGATACTATCAGTTATATTTTCAGCTGCTTTTTAATATCTTAATTTGGTAACAATTTTACTTTTTAAATTAGATCTAGTATATTTTAGTGGTTTTCAATTGAAAATTTATATAACCTGCCTAAGAAATTTGTATTACTATACAGATGTTTAGAACCTCATTCAGACTTACTGAATCTTCTGTTTGATAATCTTGATATGTTCTTAGTATATTCTAATTATATGCTTGGCATATTCGTAATATATTTCTTGATTATTATATATTTCGATCTTTTTCTCTGTAAGTACTATGACCACTTATTTTTATAAAGTAGATGTTATATCGACTCTTTTTTGAAAGTAAGGGTGTTCATTATGTTTAAATATGTTTGGTTTAAANTTATATCGACTCTTTTTTGAAAGTAAGGGTGTTCATTATGTTTAAATATGTTTGGTTTAAAACTTTTTTTTGATTCACTAAAGTTTTTCTATGCCACAAAAACTGCAAAAATTTTCTAGTTATTTACATTCTTACTGCAATAAACACTCATCAGAACTTTCACTTTTGAAATTTATCTTTAATAAGTTAAAAACAGTAATTGAAATCTTGTGTCATTTACAGATGCTTGTTTGTCTGATGTTTCCCCAAAAGCACTAGAAAATCAGTGACAGTAGAGTGCTTTGACTTTAACAAAGAGTAACTCTCTCAGAGACTCTTAGAAAATGACTGTGCCAGTCACAGTCAGGCACACTTAGACATAGATTTCTGAAGGCATTCCATAAATAACTTTGAGACTACACCAGTAGACTAAGTCAGAATTTCCAGAGCTCTAATTGTGAAGCAGATGTATTCATGTGATTGTTAAACCAAAATCAAGTGGAACAAAAATTAAATACATACACAAGACAGAATGAAATGAATGAAGAATGATTATTGGTTTTATTTGGAATATTGCAGCTGTTTTAATATTGCATTTTATAAATATACAGAACCACTTTTTCCTTTCTTTTATGCTATTTGTAACTCATTAAAACTTAGTAGGCTGTGATTTTGTAAACAGAAATGAAACTTTTTTTGCCCTGTCAAACCCTAC
>NW_007731169.1:93118-96048 GCF_000696425.1 Galeopterus variegatus
GAACAAGCTAATATTTGGGCCACAAAATGAAATGCTCAGGTTATGCATGTCTTATACAAATGATAATTAAGGCTGTGACAACATCACCAAGACAACTGACATCTTATTTTCAAAAACATCAATGAGCAGTGCCACACAATCAAAAGATTTTTATCTGTCAACCTTTTGGAATCTGCTAGTCTGGATAGGCTCAGGATTCATTTCCTGGCTCTTAAACACAACTTTTATATTAATACATCTTTTTTTGTATTTCAGGCATCCCTCTTTTAAGAGGTATGATATTCAGTACTCTAAATCAACTAATATTTACCATTATGCTTTAACAGAATTCAGCTGATTTTTCAGGGACAACACCAAGAGTCCTCCAGAGACTATTTCCTAGGCCCAGATTTACACTACTCAAGAAGTTTATGACCACTTCTGAAATTTTCAGTAATGAAAAATACTTATCATGAACAAAGGAATGAAATTCTTTGTATTTGGAGATGATATACCAAAACCTATGGCATGCTGATAAAGCAGTGCTTATAGAATAATATGCAACTGTAAATGCCTGTATTAAAAAAGGAAAAAATAATAATTTAAATCAATAACATAACCTTTCACAATAAGACATTAGAAAATAAAAGCAAACAAACCACAAATCAAGTAGAAGGAAAGAAATAATAAAGATTAGGATGATGATAACATACTTAATCTGAGCTATGTGGTCCTGGAAAACAGTAGTTAACAAAAACAAAAATCCCTTCATACTTTTGTGTTCTGGGAAGTTGCTAATAACAAAGAATCATCCTGACCCATATGACTTAGATAAGAATTTCTGTTCACTCCTTCTCATGACTTCAATAAGACTCACGAATGACTCACTGTTTAATTGCAACATGACCACACACAGACATTTCCCCTTTACATGGACCTGTTTTATAGGTGTTCTTTGGTGGTGTTAGATCTTTATGAGTTAATATCAAACTTTGTCTCTAATCTGTGGGTATATTGTTTTTTCTTTCAGTTCTGTGTTGGATTATTTGCTGTTCCCACCATTTAAACTCTTCACTGGAACTAATTTGTTTCCCTTTGCTTACTTCTAACATGGGGGAACTTCCTGTGGGGACCAGCACTTGAGCCTTGTAATTGAGCTAAATCGCTTCATTACTGCTGATGCCCTGGGGAAGGCTTTTTGTGTGGCTCAGGTTTTAAAGGTTAACCTTGTAAGTACTTGCGGGTCTCATGAGGTCTGGTGAACCTGGGTTGTGTGGAAACTCTCGTCTGGGACTGAATCTTTTCAAAAAACTGCACCCCCTGCAGATCTGTATTTCTGACCAGTATCCACTGAGTGGTCCTGCACTGACTGGAGGGCAGATCAGCTGTCCATTCTGTGCCCCAGTGTTCCTCTGGTGGCCCGTCTCCCCACCTCCCTCACTCCAAACAACTCCCATGGTGTGGGCCCTGCTCCATCCCTTGCAATGACTCATTGGCCTCTGCATGGCTCCTTTTTTCTGTTGTCTGAGGTTCCTCACTCCATTGTGGGTCCACAAGAACCCCATTAGTGGTTTCGCTGCCATGGGGGCCACCAAGGCCCTCTTCATCCCTGCTGCCTCCAAGCAACTTCATATGAAGGGCACAGCTGAGTTTTTGCCAGCTCCTGCTCCTTGTGCTCACCAGCTCCAGCCTTAGAGCAGCTGGGGCTCGAAATAGTGGGAGTGATCCTTTCTTTCTCTCATTGTAGCTTCTCCTGCCTTCATGAACTTTTTATGTCTCTCTTCCTCTTCCCCTGAGCTCCAGTGGCCCCAGTGTGGCTGTGCTATCATTGCTTTTTAATAGTTGTTGTGATGAAAATAGAGTTAGTTTAGTTAGGCCTCTTGCCTCATATCCAGCTGGGTATGATTCAGCACATCCTTTGTAAACAAATTACACAACAGTAGTGTTGGTGCTCATGTGCGCCCGTGTACCCTTGTCTCGTTGCCACTACTGTGTACTTTGGTATATAAGACAACGGCTTTGAACTGCTGGTGGTGAAGCTTGCATCTGTAATAAAGCATGTCCACTTTGCTGGCAGCTCCTCAGTTTTTCTTTCACTTACCTGACTCACAACCTGCACAGGACTGGGTGGTGGAGTCTGTGGCCCAGTCTGACAGTTGTAAATTGGTTGATTTGTGGGAGAGAGTTATAGGAGACCTTTTCTTTTTCTCTCTTATGACTTTTTAAATTTAAAGTCCATTTTGTCTGATATAATATAGCCAGTCCTGCTCTATTTCATTACATTATGCCTGAAATATCTTTTCTCATCTTTACTTTTAGCCTGTGTGTGTCCTTAAATCTAAAGTGAGTCTCTTGTGGGCAGCATAAGTTTGAATCCTTTTTTAAAAAATCCATTCATCCCTTCCATGTCTTTTGATTGAAAATAATTACTTCATTTACTTTTAAAATAATTAGTTATAGGTAAGGACTTAATATTGCTATTATGTTAATTGCTTTCTGCTTTGTAGTCTTTTGTTTTTTTCTTTTTGTCTTCCTTTATAATTTGATGATGTTTGTAATGATTCCTGTCTCTTTATCTTTTGTGTGTTTACCACACTTTTTTTAAAAATTAAGATGAGGCTTACATAAAACATCTCATAACAGTCTATTTTAAGCTGATAGCAGCTTAATTTTCATTGCGTACAAAAATTCTTTATATTTTCTTTTCCCCAAAACACACACTTTATGTTACAGTTGGCACAACTTACATCTTTTTATATTGCATATCCACTTAAAATTATTGTAGCTATAGTTATGTTTAATACTTTTGATATCTTTCATACTAGAGTTTAAAAAAAATTATACACCACCATTATAATATTAGAGTTTTGCAAATTTGACTATATTCTTACCTCTACCAGTGATTTTATACCTTTATATCCATTCAAATTACTAACTGGCATCCTTTTGTT
>NW_007731169.1:97326-97800 GCF_000696425.1 Galeopterus variegatus
TTTTTAAAATTCTTTCTCCATTTTTATGTTTTATTTCTGACCATTTGATGACATTGTGTCTCAGTGAATACCTCTTAATATCTGATCTATTTGGAGTTATTTGGACTTCACAGTCTGGATGCTCATTTCCCTCTCTAGATTTGGGAAGTTTTGTGTTATTATTTTTTCTTAAAACAGCTTTCTGCTTTTTCTTCTCTCTGCTCATTTGGAAATCTCATATTGCATATATTGTTTCACTTGATGGTGTCCCATCAGTGCTGCAGGCTTTTGCATTAGTCATGGTTCTTCAGAGAGACAGAACCAATAGAATATGTATATAAATATATGAGAGATGATTTATTAGGGGAATTGGCTCATGGGATGATGAAGGCTGAGGAGTCCCACAATAGGCTGTCTATAATTTGGATGCCCATAGCATGGCTCAGCCCACATCTGGACACCTCAGAATTGGAGAAGTTGTTGGTGTTATTCTCA
>NW_007731169.1:98311-99738 GCF_000696425.1 Galeopterus variegatus
TAATGCTTTAGCAGATTTCTATGTATTCCTTAATCTAGTCAAGGTGACACCTAAAACTAACTATCACAGCTTTCTTCACTATTTTTTATTCATTTTTCTTTTTGATCCTCAACTCAATAATTTCAAATGACCTGTCTTCATGTTCCCTGATTCTTTCTTCTGCTTGATTGAGTCAGCTACTTAAGTTTTCTATTGGATTTTTCAGTTCAGACATTGTATTCTTCAGCTCCAGAGTTTCTTCTTGATCCTTTTTATTGGTTTCTATCTCTCTGTTGAACTTCTCATTTGGTTCATGTACTCATTTAGTTATCTATCTGTGTTACCTTGTAGTTCACTAAGTTTCTTTAAGACAATTATTTTTAATTCTTTGTCAGACAATGTGTAGATCTTTATTTCATTGTGTTCAGCCATCAGAGCTTTATTCTGTGCCTTTGGTGATGTCATATTCCTTGATTCTTTCTGTTTCTTGGAGGATTTCATTGCTGTCTTTCCATCTGATGAATCAATCACCTCATTCAGTCTTTATCGGCTTACTTCAATAAGAAATACCTTCTCCAGGAAGCCCTGCTAGAGATTCTGGTGTTCTCTTAGACATTTTATCTAGATGTGCTGGCTCCTCTTAGCATGACTGTCTTACCATTCTGTGCCTTCTCTCAATCCTGCAATGCCAGACTTGGTGCTGAGATCCTACTATATAATTTCTCTAGGGCAGTGTACTGAAGTGTTCAAGGATGTTTGTTTTCTCCAAAATCATCAGTCAAGTTAGATGCTAAGATTCATATCTACTATTGAGATCTGTGTAATGTCTGCAGGAGCTTGTGTGAGCCATGCATGGGGAATACAGGGCACTGTTCACAAGGGATGCATGGCGTGCTGTGGGCATACATTGGCTGGTTGCCAGGGGTGTTCGTGGGTGATTCATTCTGCATAATTCATGAGCAGAGCCTCTTGGTGGAGTTCATTAGCCAATTAGTTGGACCTGCGGCTGGGCGTTGAGAATCGTTATGTCCGTTGCTTTATTCTGCTCCTTCTCCCTGTTCCTGGTTGCCCCAGATGATTCAGTCATGCTGTTCTCAATGTTCTGAGTGGAATGAGACAGAAGTTGGCCTTCTGGAAAGCATCTGCAAGACTGGAAAAGTCAGGTACTTGCTTTTCTTTCACTTTTCCATGTTAGCACAGGTCTCTCCTACCACTGACCTGTGTCACCTTGGGGATGGGGTGACACAAATAAAGTGAAACTCCTTTTCTTACCCTCTTCAATGAATCTACTGTTAGATATTTTGCTCTACTGAGGTGTTGGAGCATCTCAGCTAGACTCTTTGGCTCTCACTATACTTTCTCATGCATGGGTTGTTACCGAAATAGGTGTTTTTATGAGGGAAGAGTGCTGGAACCTCCTATTTTGCCATTTTGCTGATGTAAAAAAA
>NW_007731169.1:101102-101593 GCF_000696425.1 Galeopterus variegatus
ATGTTGTCTAGCATTCAAGATTATCTTAAATTTTGTGAGATTCCAAGTTATTTCCCAATAAATTGGTTTTGTTAATGTAGACTTGTTTTCTAATTAATAGAGTTAGTAGAGGGATAATAATCTTTATTCTTTTGTGCCTGACTTTTGGTAGGATTTTATTTTCATATGTCCACATTTTAGTACAATGTTCTGTTAGTTTTATACTAATAGCCTGTGTCACTTAGAAATCATCCTGCCTTAAAGTAAGAGCAAATTTTATTTTATTTTTTGTGATTTTAACAAATGTGAGATTATTAGTCTCACAAATGCATTTGGAGTGTTGAAATTTGGCACAAAAATAGGCCATACTACTGAATACAAAACAACTATTGATTGATAAATTTATTGTCAGGTGAAAAGGAAGCAACATTTTAAGCATCTCTCCTATAGGATAAATTGTTTATATGCATTTTTCTATTAAAATATGGTTGGGGATTTGGGGTTGAAATATA
>NW_007731169.1:102487-104242 GCF_000696425.1 Galeopterus variegatus
ATAAATTGTTTATATGCATTTTTCTATTAAAATATGGTTGGGGATTTGGGGTTGAAATATAGTATGTAGAATATTATGAAGCTGTGCTTTTAAAATAATATAGGCCTTAAGTTACTGTTTTCAGGAAGAACATCTGATTTTCAGAATGGGTACCTGATGCTAAGTAGGAGTATATTTGCTTATATTTAGTTTTTGTTATCTCTGATAGAAAGTAGCTACAGAGCTGGTTTGAAAATGTGCATTGTTCTAAGAAATTAACTATACCTGCTACAAACCCCTTGTCAAATAATCCATATCTATTCCCCTATTCCATTCCTTTAATGCTGAGAGAGTCCATGTGTGGTTGGTTTATTTATAATTCAAAGAGAAGATGTATTCCATAGCATAATGTTCATGCCAGCATATTTCAGAGAAGAGAAGCAGTTAATCATGAAATAGTTATAGTTATATTAAAACAGAAGGGCTTTAGAAACAGATTTGTGATTGTTACAGAATAAGGTTCCCAAATCATGTGGTTCAATGGGACTCATATGAAATGAACAATGTTCTATGTATCCCAATATTCAGCTCTGCAGACTCTCACATCAAATTAGTCACTTTCTTCTACTATAATCACATACCAATCTATTTTCTATAGTGCAGATGGACAAAGCTTTCTAGGCTATGATTCAGATTCTGCTTTCTGATTAATATCCTTTTAAAACAACCACTTGCCCTCTAGATATTTTCCACTCTCTTTTTCATCACTTATATATGCTTTTTTGGCATATATCAAGAATTACTTATAAAAACTAAATCTTTGACATTTGAAGAAATAAAAATATCAAATCTGAAACAAAGGCTAGGAGGGATAGCTATTTAATAGGTTCAAAAACTAAGACAGTACAGTAATGAAGAAATTTGGGGGAAGTAGAGTGTCCAGTGAAATGTAAAAAGAAAACCAATAGGAAGCACCAATAATAAATGCAAACTTACATAAGGGAGTTCACCTCACTTATACATATGGTTTTGCATGTATAGTCCATGAAAGTACACATCTGGCTTTGTTGAATGGTTTATACTCAGAGATAAATGTTTTGAAATGCAGTTATTGAATAAGTTATTAAGGAAAATGCATTAATATTGAGCTCATGAAAATATGGAAAACTAAGAAAGTATAACATAAAGCTAATGAAATATGTCCCTTTAATGAAAATTTATAATTCAAAGAAATAGACTAAATATATCAGTTTTAGTCATTAACTAGGTTACGACAAAAATTTTGAGGCTGTGATGTGCAGTAGAACAAACAGTTGGATTAGAAGTTTAAATATCTGATCTTTTTGATTGCTCAGACACTACATAAGGCAATGAATAAGGAAAGCATAAAGTAAAAGTGAATGATCATGGAGTTAGATAGACAAGATTTTTAAAAAAATAATCCATCACTCACTGGCTGTATGATTTTGATAAATTATTTGACTTCCTTAAGCTTATAAAAGCAAGGTTAATGATAGTTTGTAAAAGGCTAATGATAGTTTAAGCTTATTCAATATTATTCTAATGAGCTAATATCCTTTTCCTATAAAATGGAAATGTTGACATATATTTATTCATATATGTCATAGAAATGATGTGAGTTGAATATAAACTTGAAAAGTTTCTATTAATTTTAAGATAAATTTATACAAAATTTATTTTATTCCATCTTTCACTTGTTTTCTTAGAGATTCTTTGCTATCATTCACATATATACTTATTTCTGGTAATCAGTAG
>NW_007731169.1:104935-113214 GCF_000696425.1 Galeopterus variegatus
GAGTTAAATATGTATGCATGGTTCTTCTCAGACATGAATGATCATTTGGACATTTTCCAGAGGGTAAGTGGTTCCCTTTAAATGTGTGCAAATCAGGAATTAATTTGATGAGAATTATAATTTAGAAGAATTTATCTATATGCAATGTAGAAATTGTACTATGTCATAGATTGTACTATGAAAATTCTAAAGAAACAAGCAAGTTTAGTGACCGTGGCAAAACCCAGAAAAGAAATACAATGTCCAAAACTGAAAATTGGAAATGAAGATAAAAGACATGAATCCATAGTCTTGGTGACTGACTAGAAATGGAAAATTGGAAAGAATAAGGAAGAATTCTATGATGGTCCCAGAAAGCAAAGCATCAGGATGACATTCTGGCATTATTTAGATCACTTGCTGGGCAAATAGCAAGGGTCATATTGCTAGAAATAAGAGGACTGTTAAGTACCATGGGTGGTGCATAACCTCACTACTCAGGGTATAGTCCATGGACCATCAGCTTTGGCTTGAGCTGGAGATGTAGTAGGGTTTCAGAGCTGCAGGCCTTACTCTAGAATTACTCGATCTGAGTTGAAATTTTCACAGAATCCCCAGCAGCCCTAGGTGATCATTGGGAATAAGGGATAGCATTAGGGGTGAACCCTCTCACTATCATCCATAGTCACTACTCACTTGGTGAGTTTGTGTTTCCTGTCCCTGCAAATTTAAGTTCTGCAGTTCTAGAGATCCTGGTTTCTGGAAATGAAAGAGAACATTTCTACCACTGGACACAGTACATATTTCTCAAAAATTAAAACTACTACTGCAAGTGCTCATTTTGGGATGTAGTAGACATGAAGCTAAAGAAAGGAGTTACTTTCCAGTCAAGAAAAATGACCTTCATTATTATAACGGAGCTGGTGTTTCTGTCACATATTGTTAGCAATGTGGAGTATTTCTTACATACAGTTGAGTCTGTGAGTATGTTTGAATGTGTAATTTCAGCGATGATGGCCTGACAAAGCATTGTAATCAGTGGGTTAAAGCTGCCAGGAAAAGTTCTAGGTTACCCCCTGAGCAAGTAAGCTTAGACCAACAGAAGTGCTATTGAGAGTAAGGAACTTTAGAACAGGTGGTACAGAAAGAAGATGATGGATTCTGATTACAGACGTGGGACGAAACTGCATCAATTAACAGATAATGTGGTTTGCCCCATAAGCATAGTACAGTGTAAATTTTATGTAGTGTATATGACTGGATCTGAGTGGTGCAGAGATGGACTATAGCAGATCTGAGTCTGACCCATCCACCTTCCCTCCACCCTTGTCATTTCCATTCATGTCTGCCCTACTTTCAGCTACCAAAACTTAGGTCTTTGTCCTAAAAGTTCTTCTTCTAGTCCTCTCTATCTGCAAGTAGGCTAAAGGTACTGGGGAATTAATTTTAGGAGCAATTTTCTATGAGGTAATGAATAAATACTCCTACTGTCTTGCAGCTCTGGCTGGCTATCTAACTCATATATTCTACCCTGACTCAGAGAATCAGACACCAGGATTTATCTCCAGATACTTACAGTGGTTACTTATCTGATAATCCACCCCTAGTTCATCTTCCTTCCCATTCTTATCTTATATCTATACTCATCTATCATTATATCCTGAGATCCCCTCACATATAAACTACTTGCACTCAAATCATTATTAAACTCTCAACTAACGTGGATGCCATCGGCATACAGTTACATTGGATTTATGAAGTTAAAAAAAAAATTACTTAAGGAGACTTGGTAAATCACAGAAGGACAAAAACACCATGTAAGGGAAGAGAAGGGGAAAAATATATACAATGGTTTCATGAAAAAGAAGTGAGAAAAACAGGAAGAAAAAATGTGTGAGGATTCACTCCAATGTGCAAAATAAGGTAATGTTTCAGAAAGGCGAGAAACATTCATGGTGCCAAAAATTTCAGAAAACATGAAGAATTTTAATAACAAAATTGTCCGTTGTTTTTAGCACATTGGCTATTTCTGTGGCTTATGAAGGCAGGGATCAGATTCGGGTACATTTGAGAGGTCAGGAGGAGGGTGATAAGAGAAATTAGTTTGGTAGGGGAATGACAGGGAAAGGCAGTGGTGAAAGAGTAAGATTTGTTGGCAAAGGGTAGTAGAAGAGAGAAACTTGGAAGAGAGAATAAGAGTGAAAATAGAAAAATAAAGATAACTTTTTATCTTTATAAAAATATAAAGATATTTGAGTGAGAGTATAGTATAAGTAAGAGTTACTGTAACAAAATAAGAAATATAACAGGATAAGAATTTAGGGCAGGTCATGTCACACTTATATCTAAACTTAAGAGAAGGAGAGCCTGGAAAATAACATTTCCATGAAAGTATACTTTTCAAATTGTGACATGCAATCACAGAAACCTAAAGTGGCTTTGAGGTGTGGTAAAATAGATGAAACATAAGCACCCCCTTCAAGTAGATTAATCATAGAAAAATGCATTCTTAATGAAAAGATACATTTTTTTTGACCTGTATTTAAGGTATTGACAACCATAATAGACTAGATTGCTAAATAAATAAAATTCTCTACTTAATTAAGGCTTCATTGAGCCACTGCCTGAGGGGATCCTTGAGCAATTGACATTTGCTAAAATTACTCTAGACAAGGCAGGTGGTATAGAAGAGTCAAGCAATTCATGTAAAATTTAGGTGCTAAATAATATTATTTTATGATCTACATATCCTAAATTCAATAGGTAACTGCCATTGTTTAACTTTTATTTTTATAGGTTTATATTCATTGACTTATGTATTTTAAAATGTTTAAATTGTAAAGTGTGACCTGCGTATCAAAGTGAATGGTCCATAATTATTGATTTCAACAAATTATCATACAAAGAACATGTGTTTAACCACCACTTAATAAAGAAATAGCACATTTCTAGGAACCCAGAAACCTCCTTCTTTCACCTTCTAAACTCTATTTCCGACTCCCCCAAAGTTACTACTTTTAACTTGTAACACTATAACTCAGAATTGCCTGACTTTGTAAATTAAGTAGAATCATATAGTATAGCATTCCTTATCTATAACTTCTCCTTGTGCCCAATATTAAGTGTGTGAGGTTAATCCATCCTATTGCCTATAGCTGAGTGAATTACATTTACTTGAACTATAATATCCTTAGTGTGAATACGATTATAATATTATTTATCAATCCATTCTGTTACCGACAGGGCAGGCTCGGCTTGCCCTCTCACATTAAACAAATGACCTGAAAGTCCAAAAGTTGATGCAAGGATTGGAAGGTTTATTCAGATTACTGGTACTCAACTAAATGTCTAACCAAGCAAGCAAACAAAGAGAAAAGAGGAGCAGTGGGGTCCAGTTTAGCCTAGTCCCAATCAGCAGGGCCAACCTATTCCACGGACAGTAATTTATAAAAAGCAATTCTCCCCACTGTTTTCAGCATAAAGAAGAAAACTATCAATTATATTTAAATCAGAGAAACAAAGCATAGCCAGGAGGCTCCAGTGTGCACCTATACAGAACAGAAGAGGGCTCGAAAATCAGAAACAGCATAGCCAGGAGCCCTCCAGGGGGCACCTATATAGTAGGGGATACAATCCAACCAAACAGCAGAAGAGGGCTCAGAAAATCAGAGAAAGGTAAAGAGAATAAAACGTTGCCTTGTCAGAATTTAAGCCAGGGACTCCAGGAGAGATCTACCAGCAGCAGAGACATGGGAGCAAAATAGTCCCAGTGGCCACTTGCCTCTTGTAGCTAGAGCCTTCTCTGGTGCCCAAAGCTTTCCAATTTTTGCCAGTGATTAAATTAGGCTCTCGGATTCCAAAGTCACAGAAATGAACAATGTGCCCAACAGTAAAGCAAGCAACACTTTATTAAAAGAGGAGATAGACTTATGCATAAGGGGGGTAATAAGAGTAAAGCTAGCCCCCCAAGGGGAGCTGTTCAAGGTCTTTTATAGGGAAAGGAGTTAAGGGGCGTAGGCCAGCATCTCTGGAGGTGGTCCATTCTGTTCTTCCCAGCAGCGTCATGGGTACTTGCTCAGTAGGTCCAAGAAGACAGTAATGTTCATCATTGTCACCCCAGGAGGGTCATTGTAGCAGTCATCTTGATGCTTTGTGTGTAGGTGGGAATTCCTAAAGGGGTCATAAGTTTAATCTGTAACTTTTATTATTATGGTAAAACAAGCCTTGGGGAGGGGGTTTTGCAACTCAGTAAATATCTGTTTCCTCCCTTATCTCAGTCTATTTTGTCAGGGCAGCCGATGGGGTAATCATTTACCCTGGGGGGGTCTCATGACTGAGGAGTGGAAAAGTAACAAATTGTCCTTCAGGGAAAATGGAGTCGGTTTGGTTCACAGGCCTAGCCTTACTCTGTTTCAACTTTACTTTTGATGGCTATTTGGACTTTGTCAGTTTTGTCCTGAAAATATCTTCTGCTCTTTGAGGTTTGAAACTGTTTTTTTGCTATGTCATTTATTTAGATCTATATTCAATCCTGAGTGAATTTGTGTGTATGTAATTTTGTCCAAATTACAAATAAGAGCAATATGAACATTCCTGTACATGTCCCTTGGTGCACATGGAATTGCTAGGTAATGTAGTATGCTTATGTTCAACTTCAACAGGCAATGTCATCAGTGCGTGAGAGTTTCAACTACTCCCCATTCTGCCCGCACCTTAATATTGACAGTTATTTTTTAGGTGTTTGGGTTGTAATGAATTGCTATCTGCTTTTGGTTTGAATTTTGTTTAAATTTAGAATTCCCTAATATTCAAATGCGTTTATTTTCAAGTATATTTGTAGTCCATTTGTATACTCCTTTATAGAAATTGTATGTTCAAAAATCTTGCCCCTTTGTTTTTATGTTGGGCAATAGTTTTGTTTTGTTTTCTTCCTTATTTGTATAAGTTCTTTATGTATTCTACAGACAAGGTATATCATTTATGTACTGTGAATATCATCTCCCATTTTTGGCTTGTAATTTTACTTCCTTAATAACTGTATTTCAAAGTAGACTTCTTAATTTTAATTTGTCTAATAAATTTCACCAATGTGTTTATATAAGAAATATTTCCATACTTTAATTTCATGAAATATTCTCCTATATTATTATCCAAAAGTTCTTTTGTTAGGCTGTGTACATTTAGAGATGCATTCCTATTACACTTCCTCTTGTGTAAAGAAGATGAGAAAAAGAATTATGTGATTACTCAAAGCACTACGTACGCATTGAGAGGCCTGGAAGGACTGCACTTCAGTAATTTCCGCATTTGGAGGAGAAAAACAGAATATGACAGCCTGATTCAAAGTTAGCCTCTGCCTTTTATTGTAAAGACAAGGAAGTTTCACAAAAAAATTCAGTTGATTTAATCATTACAGAAACACAAGGATATGGGCAGAATTAGGGCTAAGTATAGTTTTAACAAATGGAAACTAGTAACATCAGTGAAATAAACAAAGTGACATTCCATAATGAAATTTGTAAAAGGTTAAGTTGATCCAACAACAAAAGCTTGTTCTTAGCAAATACTGTCTTTTCTTACAGCAATTTCTTTAGTATCAAGCAACTTTCTTAACATATTAATCAGTAGCTTAACCAAGGACATCTGTCCTTGAGCCAGCAATTTTGCTGTGTTACAATTCTTTATCTACAACAGAGACTTTAGCCTAGGGAAACTTTCCTATCTTTTGCAAGCTTAACATTTCTATATGTAATTTTAAAAAGTTAGGTTATACCTGAAACTACAGGGCTTTGGAAGCTACGCCCTATGAAATACATTTGCTTTATTAATGTTAGTACATTCCACACACTTCACCTTGAATTTTTGTATATGGTTTGAGTCAAGAGTCCAAAAAATGTTTTTTTCATGTAGATATCCAATGTTCTCAGCATTTTTTATTAAAAAGAATTTTTTTTCACCACTTTGCAGTAAATATTGCTGTATGAATCTGACATCCATGAAGTTTGGGGGCTTTCTATTTTATAACATCTGCATGTTTATTTAACATTATACAAACATCATACTGACTTAATTACTAAGTTTTTAAAATTTAATATGCCTTATTTCCCTGTAGAGGAAGAACTCCTACTGTTTTTTTTTTTTTTTTTTTTTTTTTTTTGAGATTATTTTGGTTATTTTTTGGCTAATGAATTTTCTTCTCTTATCATCCTTATACCTTTCCTTCCTTTTTTTGGGAAATAAATGAAATATTGAGAGATCTATTAAAACTTGAATAAAAATAGATTTCATTTGTTTTGGATGTATTTAATCAAGGATTCCTGAATCATGTGGTAATTCTATTTTTGTTTTTTTTGAGGAATGTCCATACTGTTCTCCATAGTGGATAAATCATTTTAAATTTCCACCAACAGTATACAATGGATACAATTTGTGCACATCTTCAGCAATACTTGTAATCTTTGTTTTTTTTTTGGGGGGGGGGTTTGTTTTGTTTTTAACATTTTCTTTTTAATAGGCATCCTAAAAGGTGACTTCTCTCTTTTTCCTACACAATTAGGTGATGTCTCATTGTGGTTTTGATTTGCAGTTTCCTGATAATTAGTGATGTTGGCCATTTTTATGTATTTTTATTCTTTTGCCCAATTTTAATCATTTTGTTTTTGTTTTTGTTTCTGCTGTTGAGTTGTAGGAGTTACTTTTCTATTTTAGAAATTAACACCTTATTAGATATATGGTTTGCAAATATTTTCCATTCTTTGGGCTGCCTTTGAAGAGATATCTGCACTCCTGTGTTCATTGCAGCATCGTTCACAATAGCCAAGATTTGAAAACCTCCTAAGTGATCATCAACAGACAAATGCATAAAGCAAATGTGGTATATACATATAATGCAATGTTATTCAGCGTTAAAAAAGTGGAAATCCTACCATTTTCAAGAACACGGATGGACCTAGAAGACATTTTGCTAAGTGAAACATCAGTTACAGAAGGACAGATACTGCATGATCTCACTTATATGAGTTTTGTAAATTAGTTAAACTTACAGAAGCAGAATATAGAATAGCGGTTGCCAGGAGATGGGGGAAGACTATGAAGTTATTCAATGTATTACAATAATACAACATGAATACATTTTAGAGATCTGCTGTACAACATAGTCCCTGTAGTTAATAATACAATGTCCACTTACAAATTTGTTAAGAAGGTAGATTCATGTTACATTTTCTTCACACAGATACACACACACACAAACACAAGCAAAGGAACAGAAGAAAATGTTTGGACATAATGGATATATTTAATATGTTGATTGTCATGGCGGTACTGGGTGTATGCATATGTACAAATTTATTAAATGTATACAATAAATGTGTGCAGTTTTCTGAATCGCGGTTATACCTAAGTAAAACTGTTTTTAAAAAATCAGGAAGAATAGGGATCTTTACTTCATTCTGATCTCAACTGGTATGATTGTTTCATAGGTATAATTTTTATTCTTTCTTAAATGCTTTTTAGAATTCATTGGTGAAGCAATTTAGGTAAGGGCATTATTTTGTAAAAAATAATTAAATCATACAATATATTTATTTAATAGTTGCACATTGAATATTCTTGTCTGTCATTTGCCATTTTTGATGTTTCATTTTTAAGGTACTTACCATTTAATTTAAATTTTAAACAAATCATAAAGTTGTGATTTATACTGATTTTAGTCAATATATGATTTATAATAATATTTCCCTTTTTATTCTCATGTACTTATTTGTGTCTACTCTCTTTTTCTTACTTTAGTCTTGGATAGGGCTATTAATTTCATTTGTCTTTTTATAGAATTATTATTTAGTTTGCCAGTTCTTTCTGTTGCATTTTTTTTCTAACTTATTGTCTGCATTATTATTATTATGACATTGTTTTTCAGTCCATTTTTTTTCTAAACGTATACATTTGAAGATGTAAAAGTTCCTTTAAGCAAAGATGTAGCTAGATTACTAAAATCTTGTTATGTTCTCCTATTAAATTTTAGTTAAACACATTTTCTAATTTTTATTGTGTTAATTTTTTACATTGTAAGTAACTCAGAGAGGTATGTTAAAATACTCCAATTTTATTGTGTATTCTTCCTGTTCTATTTATTTACATATATACACAGAGTAGTGCATTGCTTAACAATGGAGATACATTCTGAGAAACGTGTCATTAGGAAATTTTTTTATTCTGCCAAAGTGTATTATGAAAGGGATCAGCAATGAATTTTCCTACTCTTTACTCTTGCCACTAGTTGTATGAATGTGTGCCTTCTG
>NW_007731169.1:113666-118124 GCF_000696425.1 Galeopterus variegatus
AAATACTAATATTTGGGCATTTTGAACTAGAAAAGATCCTGTAATTTATCTAGCCTATTTTTCTGACAGAAAAATACTCATCTTTGAAGTTAGTCAGACTGGAGTTAGATTTCATGCATTCAGGCAAATTATTTAACTTTTTTAAGCCTAAGGTTTTTTTTTTTCTTTTTCTTTATTTAAAATAAGACTAACATGACTTACCTCATAATGCTGACTTAAAATTACATTGCATAATGTCAAGAAATATAATGCCCTTGGACATTATATATAGTCAATAGACTTCAGATTCTTTACCCCTTTATTTTGCAAATGTAGACATAGGAACAGTGACTTCAGTTGACTAGATTTACATTATCAAAAATCTTTAACAGAAGCCCCGAAACTCAAAAAAAAAAAAAAAATGGACCTCCTAATTCACCACCCAGCATTCTTCTAATAACTTTGTGACAGGCATTGTCAATAAGAGCAACTAACATCCCATTTGAGCTGTGAAATAGGGATGGACTTCACAAGGATATTCTAGTGCCAGTACTGGACCCTGTCATCTCAGCATCAATGTGAAAAAGAGAGCAGTTTCTTTTGCAGAGAGAAAGATTTAATTTAGATCTAGTGTCCGTCATTCAAATAGACATCTTTTTTTACATCTTTTTGCAGCTCCTGTAACACATTACAAAAAATTCTCTTTTGCTGCAGTGCTTACAAAATACATCTTATTACCACTGTACATCAAAGCCCAGCACTTTGACTCTATTAAACATATGCAGCAAATTTTGTACCCAAGTCATTATGATTCTTTTCTTACAATAAAAGAAAACAAACTTTTGATGTAATTTTTATTGATATTAACCTTGATATTCTGTTCATTCTTGCTTCCTTAGTACTATACTTATTAAGAGTTTTATGTGTTTTACATAAATCCTCGATAATGTATTACTTTGGAATGGTTTTAAACAGAGCACTTGAATTTATTTTATCTCACTGAAATTTGGAATAAAACATCCAACACATTTAATTCCTGGTTTCTTCACATGATATTGTAAAATATTGAAACAACAATATAAAAAAAATGTGCTTGCTGTTCAGATGCCCAGGACAGTCTTCCTTTGAAGGTTATATTAATAATACAAATTTAAGATAACCTGTATGCTTAATGAGAACAATTAACCAGTCAATTTGCTATACTCTTACATCTGACCTTCTATGAATGAAGTTATCACCTAACTAATACTTTTATTAGCTTTTGATTTTTTTTATAATGCACATTTTGAGTTACAATAAGTCACACACCATGGCCTAATGATGCTATTAAAATTCAGCCCAGTGAACATAAAACAGTTTAAGTCCCTTTGCCCTTTATAAGCCACATTTCTGTAGATGTATCAGTTGGAGGTGAAGACATATAAAGGTGTCTCCAGGCTCTTCTCAGCAGGTAAGCATGATTCTTGAATACTCACTGGCACCAATTCCTTCTGTGCCACTGATTCACCTGGAGGTACATGAATATACACAGGCAGATGTCTTTGGTTTTCATTGACTACTCTGGCTGAATCTTTGTTATTTAATCAAAATCTGATACCCGCTTTTGGGTTACTTCTTCAGACTCTGCAGAAAACACATCTAGATCAGATATTTGTGGAATAGAAACCCCATTAAAGTTCCAATGTCAAGTCCCTTTAAAATACCCCCAAATTCTTCTTAGAGATAATGAGTGTGCATGTGGCTACTTCACAAGAGTCTACATCAAAAGAGCTAAGAGACATGTTTAATGTATAACACCAGTGACATTTCAAACTTTTTCATGTAGCTGAAAAATATATTGAAAATATATTGAACTTTTTCAGAGCCTGAAAAATATATTGAAAATCATCTTAAATACATATGTCACTGAAAAACCATATAGTTTCCAGAGAGTGTGTGTTTTATAAGTGGTCTTTTAGCCTCGATTCAAACCTGTTACCTACAGCCTAAAGACCTAACAATATGTTTGTTTTCCATTTTCATTTGGAGCTTAAATTGTCAGACACATTTTTAGATGGCATTTTTCTTTTCAAGGTTAGAGATCAAAGGAAATCTTTTGAAAGTCTGCACCAGCTTCTCCAAAGTCCTATTGCTCCAAACATCTCACATATGAGGGTACTTCAAATAGTTCATGGAAAGATTTGCATTATCTTTTAATTCTACTTTTCCATAAACTTTTTGAAGTACCCTTATATTTAAAAAGAAATCAGATAAACTTATAGAAGTTTTGTCTCTATATATGAAGCACATTTTGTTGATTATTTTCTTTCTAAAATTCCACTACAGTTGCATATAAAAATTGCATGCATATGTTTATATTTTTGTGTGTGTATGTGAATCTGCTCAGTAAATAAATACATACACCATAAATTAATTATTTTTATCAAATTCCCTCTGTCATATTACTTTCTGGATTATTTAATGAAAGGGACCTTATAATGCAAGATCATACTAGAAAACAATACAAATGTAATTGGGAAAATGTGCATCTGTTTGTAAGAAAGTAGATTCAGCATCATCAGCATAAATATCAGTATAATTGTACAATTTTACATTTGATTAATTATGTTGTGATGGTTAATTTCAGGTGTCAACTTGACTAGATAAAGGAATATATAAAAACCTGGTAAAGTATTGTTTTTGTGTATGTCTATGAGGGAGTTTCCACAAGAGATTAGTGTGCTAGTCTGAGTGGACTGGGTGGGAAAGACCCACCCTCAGTATAAGCGGACCCCATTCAATCTCCCGGGGGTCTGGAGAGAACAAAAATGAAGAAAAAGGTGAGTCTCTCTGTCTACCCTCTGGGGTTGAGATACATTACTTTCTTGTATGTGGTCATCTGACTCTTCAGACTTTGGGTTCCAGGACTAACCCATTCGCATCCCAGGTTCTCAGGCCTTTGGCCCTAGACTGAGAATCACACCATTGGTTTCCCTAGTTCTGTCTTGGACTGACCCACACTACTGGCATCCAAATTTCATTGTTCATAATCATGTAAGCCAATTCCCCTAATAAATCCCCTATGTATATTTATATACGTATACTATTGGTTCTATCTCTTTGGAGAACACTGACTAGCACATAGGCAATACTTATTCATTCATTCATTCATCTATTTTAGTCTCACAATGATATTATATGTTTGAAAGAAAAGGTATTTCTACCATCAATTAATAGATATAGAAATTGAACCTTCAAGATATTCAAATGTATTTAAAACAAACAAAACAAAACAAAACACATGTAATCATGTTATCCAGCTGCACATTATAGAAAGTTTCAAATAACCAGGACTTAAATAGAAAAAAATCGTTTTTCTCACACATACAATTTAGATATTGTTAATCTAAGTTTGGTGTGAAAGTTCCATGTTTCCAGTTGCCAGACTTTTTCTTTTCTTGCTACCATTCTTAAAACTTTGCTCTTGCCTTTATGATCCAGTGCGGCAGCTGGATTTCCAGTGGAGGAAGGAGATAATATATCTGTTTCTAGACTTCTATCATCTCCCAAAATTTAGCAACACGGCCACATGCAGTTGAAAATAAGGCTGGAAAATGTTGTATTTTCACTGAATAAATAGAATTAGTGCAGACAAGGTAGAGGGGAAAATCAGATTACAGATAAACAACTGAACTTATTTTCCACAGATGAAATAGAACTTATGTCTCTAGGTACAGGATCTTCTACTCTTTCTTTGGTCAATCTTACCTACATGTTTTGCAATCATTTGCTTCTCTCTGTGAATTCAAACTCTGTAATTTATTTATACATAATTTCACTTATTAAAATAGTTTAGAAAGTAAATATCAAAGTAGAAATTTAATCGTAGCATGTGGCTAGAAATGATATATATTATTCATATTATATATTATTTATTACTATGTAAATAATATATACTCATTTACTATATATTACATATGATATTTTACACATATTACATATCTAATTATATTTGATATTTTATAAAAGAAAAATACAAAATAGGTAAATAACTTTAAAGAAATATTTCTTATAATAGAAATAAAAAATTATTATAATGAAACATTCTTACATTTCAATTTTTTATTTACAAGCATATCTTAACTTGCCTTGTCTTTTTATGCTTAAAAATTAGAGGCCAGAGAAACAGTAAAAATGCATTATAAGAATGAAAAGGTATAGAATCAATCATATCTAATAAAATATAGTGGATATAGTTTAATGGTGATGTATAAGCCTTATGCCTGGATTACTTACAAAAGACCCACAAAATATGTTATGGTTAACTCAGGACCTGATTTCATTAAAGTTATTTACCTATTTTGTATTTTTCTTTTATAAAATATCAAATATAATTAGATATGTAATATGTGTAAAATATCATATGTAATATATAGTAAATGAGTATATATTATTTACATAGTAATAAATAATATATAATATGAATAATATATATCATTT
>NW_007731169.1:118578-119889 GCF_000696425.1 Galeopterus variegatus
TTTTTATGCTTAAAAATTAGAGGCCAGAGAAACAGTAAAAATGCATTATAAGAATGAAAAGGTATAGAATCAATCATATCTAATAAAATATAGTGGATATAGTTTAATGGTGATGTATAAGCCTTATGCCTGGATTACTTACAAAAGACCCACAAAATATGTTATGGTTAACTCAGGACCTGATTTCATTAGGAATCTGCTATATGTCAAATATCAATTTAATAATGAAAAATGACAATAATACTAACAGCACACTTTAAGTGCTGGCAGAAATGATAGATTTCAAATGTTGCATAAGTTTCCCTAGTTTATATTTACATTACATTTTAAGTAAGAAAAAAACAATTTGTCTCTAAGGAGAAAATTCAAATGCGTCTGATTTTCTCTTATGTGGGCACCCTTAGAATCCAATACCTTTTAAGAGTGAATGATATCCCTTGTGTGTGGAAAATTGTGTTCTTCACAGTTTGATGTTCCCCCAGGAATATTTTTCATATCTATTATCCTCTTATCCACTTATAAAAATAATATACTGCTATTGTATGTAGATACTTCATCTAAATGTATTTTTATTTTTAACTAGGGAATACAATATTTTTATATAACTTCAACTTTTCTTATTTAAAATTATATTCACAAAATTCTAATTTTAAGGTTACAAAAATATCACCTAACTTGACATGCATTCCCTTTAAAGAAGGGTTGTCATCATCTAGGACAGAAAACTATTTATCTTTAATTGTCAATTAAGAAAATTTAAAATATTACTACAATTTAATATAAATTTAACAATGAGGTTAACAAGGGTAATCAGGCTTATTATTCTCAATATTTGTCTTAGGTGAACATTAGCAGAAAATCTCAGAAGATTCTAAAGTCAATCTAATTTAACCTAATTTACATGTTTTGAAAGGTTAGTCTTATTAGATATCCATTTAGTACATTGAGAAGTAGAACAGGTGTTTTTGAAATATTGGAAAGCAGCTTTATAAAGTGGTAAGAATGTCCTTAAACTATTGTGGGCAGACTTCTCCTTCTGGCCATGATAAACTCTCTTGATACAAACCTGCAAGAACAATGAAAGAAGCAGAATCAAATTTTTAAAAATCAGTTTGATGTCTTTGGGGAACTGCAAATTAAAGCAATGTTGAGATACCTCTACACATCTATTAGAATGGCTAAAATCTAAATCACTGATACTACCAAATGCTGACAGTGATGTAGACAAACAGGAACTCTCATTCATTGATGGTAGAAATGCAAAATGGTACAGCCAATTTGGAAGATAATTTGACTCTTTCTTACAAAAGT
>NW_007731169.1:121619-123893 GCF_000696425.1 Galeopterus variegatus
GCTTGCTTTTAATTAGTTCTCTTAATTACTTCACTCTTGATTGAGATACTTGGGGTTATTTTTGTTCTTGTTGTTACCGTTATGTAGACTTGCAGAAATTGTAACAAGTTGATATAATTTTTGTTCTGTAAAAATTCCTTACAACAGAAATATAGTTGTGTAAATTTGGACTGAGATGCATATATTGCACGCACGAACACATACTGCATTCACATGGTTTATAGTGAAAAACTCATTGAGTAATGAAATGCTACTGAAACCTCAATCACTTACATTCAGAGATTATCACTTTTAATAACATATTGAGAGAATCTCTTTTATGCAACATGGAGCTTTCTTCTCATTCATCATTCCCCCTTTCCTTCATCCTTCTCCTCATAAGGAAAGCTTGATTCCCCTANCTCATTCATCATTCCCCCTTTCCTTCATCCTTCTCCTCATAAGGAAAGCTTGATTCCCCTACCGAAGCTTCTCCAGTTTCCTTTCAGCTCAGACAATCTCAGCGCTGTTAAAGATCTTCCAGTTAATTTCCATCTCAGGAAAAAGGAAGAGCTGCCATGAGCAATATTGTGTTGTCTAGAATTGGATTAGTTGAACTTGACCACTTTTCATTGCTTTGAAATATCCCAGGTCTCTTCTGTTGTGATCCTAATGCTATGAATGATCTCCTTTTGATAGTAGAAAACAGAGCTCAAAATAGATATACACACATACACACACACACACACGCACAAACATATATATATATAGTACATGGAAATTACAGATGATGTCTATTCTTAGTGACAGTATTATTCAATGGGAAAACTAAAATATTTGCATACTATATTCACAAATACTATGCAACAAAAAACTAAATGATTAAGCCATTAACAAAGGCTTAATCTAAATGGTTTAATATGTAGATAATTTAACTTGTTGATTTTTTTCAAAGAATGGATCAATTTACTCTAATAAGGGAAAATAACTTACGTAGAGCTCTGTGAATGCAGTGTGCTTCATTAACACTTAAACTTGATGCTACTGTGAAGTTGTCCAGATCATTAATTAAACACAGACTAACCTGAGTTCTGTCTCAGCTCCCCCACTAATTAGTTGAGATCCTGGAGTGAAATTGGTTATATCTCTAGAGCGCAAGTCAAATGGTTTTTACAGTTGCCTGTATCATGGTTTTGTATGTGTGTTTCACGTGAGATAGCACCCATACAACATAAATACATTGTACTGATAAAATATTTTCTATTTATAAACATATAATAATTGTATAATGCAATATATACTAAAGTACCTTTCATTTTCACAATTGATAAAAGTGGCTTCTTTAAACTTATTTTCATTGTTTTAATTGAATATGCGAATAATCTATATTGTTGATTGATGATATACAGATTTCAAAAGGTTAGTCATTATTGAAGTCTAGTTTCACTTTTGTTTACCACGGGTTGCCAAGGCATCAGAATGCAAAGGTGGCCAATACGTGGAGACCATACTATCTAGAAGGTTTTTCCTGGTATAAAGTTGTGGCTTGCAAACTGTTTCATTTATTACAATTTACATCTTTGCACATCAGTAAGCAACTTTTAACTTTGTTAATGCTTGGTTGAGAACTTCTGAATTGTAAGTACTGTGTTTCAGGTGAACAATGCCCTGAATCTAATTAAAACACATTTTAATAAAAGACAAAGATGGTAAAATTTTCTCATGTAAGTAACAAGAACCTTTTATCGTAACATGTCACATGCAAAAATAGGGTTAATAATGCATGTGTAAAACTTAAAGGAACACAAGGAAAATGACTGCCTTAATGTTCTAGAAGCACATAGAATGTCAACAGTACTCAGTCCTGCCTGTGTGCTCAGGTGTTCCTCTCAAACACTGCTTGCTTTCTCTCTCTCCCCTGTCCCCCTCCCTGACAAACGTTTATGTTTTTTCTGCTTTTACATTTTACATAAAGGAAATCTTAGAGTATACATTTTGCTATATTTGTTTTTTTATGTTCAACATGACACGTCCTAAAATTTGTTTATGGGGTAAATGAGCCCTAGTTGATTGATTTTCATTAATATATATTAATGAATATTTTGCTAACATTTTACAAATATAGCTGGAATTATTCATTTATTTAGTCCGGTATTGGTGGGGATTTGGTTTGTTTTCAGTTTTAATTAATTATGAAATGTCTACTGTTGAACCTGTGTAAGCATCCTGTAATTGTCTCCTGGTGTACGTTACAGCAGCTTCTCTCTCTCTCTCTCTCTCTCTCTCTCTCTCTCT
>NW_007731169.1:125057-126361 GCF_000696425.1 Galeopterus variegatus
CATTGCAATTTATATAAGCAAGCAAGTAGGGGCTTTCCATGAACTAACCAATCAATTAAAGGGTCACGCGGGCATGCATTTTGTACTAACATGTTGAACATAGCAAATCACGCAGGGTTCACGAGTGCGGAAATACTGGAGGACCAATAAAAACCTTTTGGAGCTGTCTTGGGTTACAACTCCCCTACTTCCCACGGGTGCCATCTTCATCCTCCACCCATAGGCACCATGTGGCCCACAGATAATGTTTGCTCCTAAAAATGGGCCCAACATTCCATCACCTCTTTTTCACTGTCTTGGAGAGGGAGAGATTCCTGTGCCAGTGGTATGGGGATGACCGAACATTGGATGGAAAAAATGAAGACCAGTTTATTAATCACATATACTCACACCACATGCCACTCAGGGCCACACATGTGTTGCACTTGGGAACAAAGGGGCTGTGAGAGGCAGGCTTCATAGTATTGAGAGCATGAAGTTTCCCTTGGGTCCTGCAGGGAATGTGATTGGCTTGTTTGCATATTTCCAAGCACTGGTGAGGAACTGAAACTCACTACGGAGGGATAAGTGACCTGTATTTCATTAATTTGGTAATAAGAGTTGTTAGGCTGGGGGATCACAAGAACAAGGTGAGGAAAGGAAATTGTGGTCAGGCCATGGCCCTCCTGATCTTACCAGATTTCAAGGCAGCATATATTAATTTTAGGCCTTACCACAGTCATCTACTCTTTTCATGTGGTTGTTGGCCACTTATTGATCTTCTTTGCAATACCACTTCTTGACTCATTCATTTATAGTCACTATTATTATTCTATATTTTGTTTTTTAATTCACAGGTGTACTTTATAAATTTGGAATGCTATTCCTTTATCATTGCAAGTACTTTTTCTCAGTATTTGGTTTGTCTTTTCTCTTTCACTTTACATATTTTGATGTACAAATGTCTTAGTCTAAATATAGTCAAATATATTAATTTTTTTCTTGCATTATTTGCAAATTTTGTGCCATGTTTAATATACTCTTAGAAATCATAATATTTATCTGCATTGCATTCTAACATAAATAATTTTGACTTTCACTTTTATTTTTTATCAACATACCATTGATTTTTGCGATCCAATCTGAATGTTACTTTTTTTCCCTAGAGAATAGCCAATTGTTCCAAGAAGATTTAGAGAATAGGCCATAATTATCTAAGTCATCTGTACTACAGGCTGTACAGTAAACCAAATGTGTATATTTATATTTGTATTTTGGGATCAATTTACTTTTTCCTATTCCTATAAAAATGCAACACAATATTA
>NW_007731169.1:127085-137899 GCF_000696425.1 Galeopterus variegatus
CTCTAATGAAAGTTATGCTTTTTATTTTATCCACAAGTAGAAACTAAAAGAGTGAGACTGAATGAAAGTTAGCCAAGACACCAGGTACCAATCAAGCTTTATTAAAGAAAAAATATCTGCCGGGCTGCCCTCAAAATGGAGGACATCACCAGGTATGGGGGTGGGAGAGCTTATACAGACTGTAAGGAAGGCTGACATAATCAGGGAGGAGTTTGGTGCTCATGTGGAGGAGTTTCTATTTCTCAGAAACCATAAGGTTATAGTAAGAGAAAGGCTGGCAGCCATTTTGTGCTGAGTGTGTGTAAAATGGCGCCAGTCACATCCAAGATGGCACTGGTCACATTCAGAACCTATCAGAGACAAAAATTACAAACAAACAAACAACAACAAAAAAAAACCATGGAGTTCCATGATCATTTGTTCATCAGCATAGACAGGAATTGCACAATCTCATTCATTTATTCTCAAATTTTCTTTCCTACTGACATTTATGTTTTTTTTTTTTACCTGCATTTGTACCTTCTATAACAAAATAATAAATCTGCTCTCTCTATCTGATGAAAAAAACTAGATTTTTTAACAATAAAATCATACCAATCAGTTTTAGAATTGTAATTTAAATATAAAATTACCTACATATTACTTTATGAAAGATATTTGATTTTTTTTTCTGAATTGAGTATAAGTGAGATATACATATTGTATTCAATATATATATATTGTATTCAATCTCAGTGCACTTGAATTAGTGTTGCTAGTTGAAAAACTTCTAAAAGTGAAAGTGATAGGTCAAGAGTATGTCTATTTTAAATTCTGGTAGATATTATCATATAGCCCTGTTTCATGACTATGTATTCAATCTCAGTGCACTTGAATCAGTGTTGCTAGTTGAAAAACTTCTAAAAGTGAAAGTGATAAGTCAAGAGTATGTCTATTTTAAATTCTGGTAGATATTATCATATAGCCCTGTTTCATGACTACACAAATTTACATTTCTACCAAAAATTTATGAGTGACTAATGTCTTATGCCTTTAAAATCATTGTGTATTGTGAGTTATTTAAATAACTACACATATCATACATAAGGAGATCAGAATTTTTTTCTTGCATTAATTATTTTTTAAGTGCCTTAATCATCATTTAATCTTTTGTTGTTTAGGCATACAATAAAACTACGTTTTATTGTCAAAAACATGAGACATTGATATATTCTAAAATTTAGGGAGACTTACATAATACTTATAAATAAGAAGGGAAATTAAAAAACAGTGTGTATAATATCATGACAATTTGTAAAATATTTTGAAGTTTGTATAAGTATGTTTGCATGTCTATAAGTGTACTAATATGTACACGTGCATAAATGTTTATATATGCATTGAAAACTTTCTAGAAGGATATCACTGGTGTTAGTAATAATGGTTATCTCTAAGAAAAATCCTTGGAGAGGCAAGGTTTTTGAAATTTATTGTAATAATAGCATTCTCTAATAATCATTGGCCTCCACAGGCTTTTCAAGATGAAGATGATACAGACCTTATTTGACATATATATATGAGCTTGTTCACTAAAAATATATTATTTCTTAGTACCTGCTGATCTGGAATCATTGAAACACCTTCATTAATGCTTAATGCATCATTAGAATAAATCTAGTCAATGAAAAATAATCTGGTTCAATAGCTGTTGACCCATAATTATGTAATAATTCATGAAAATTAATTCCCCAGTACTTAATTATTACATTTATTCATTAACTTAAACCCCTAAGATTTTTTTAAATTTAAAATTTCAAAGATTATTTCTATAATTAAAATATATTTATTTATGCTGCATTACTTCAGCTGTTGATCTTAGAGATAAGTTAAAATTCTATTCCATACTAATAAAATTTATGTTCCATATGCCAACATTAATATTCTGGGCATGAAGAAATATGGGAGAGTTAGCTCATTGCATTAACAAGTTACTCTAGTTCCTGCACTTACATACATAATATAATTCATAAATATCTCAAAATATGTGTCTGACCCACTGTTTACATAGAGTGGTAGCAATATAAATATTTATTTAATTATACTGATGACAATTTAGGAAATTGACAACACACTTTTTGTAACTAGTTTTTCAGAATATAATCATGTTTTATGTAAATATTTAAACTCATTATAAAGTGACAATGGCAGCATTATTTTTTATATTTGCATGTATTTTCAACTTTTTTAAAGTGAAAAGGCTGACCCTATAATTTAATGAACCAAGAGTAAGATGTTAGTTAAAATTTTGAAAATTTTTTAAAGTTGCATTATTATTTCTTTTACAAGGTGGATTTACAGAAAGATTAGAAGTATAGTAAATATTCTCAATGTCTGGCTACTCAAAATTTACATTTATCTTATAAAACAGAAACAGCTCGACTTTTTACTATGTGGTTAAAAATAATTGAATTAACAGGAGTATTTTTATTTGCTACTTTTAACACTTAATTGTTTTTCCCTTCAAAATAAGTAAGTTCAAATTTCTCTCCATTTCATTTTTTGTACCTAATAATCATTCAGTTTTATCAAACTTTTGGCCAAGTCTATCTTTTTTGTTAAAATCTGGTGAACAAAGATCAGGAAAATGGCACTCTTAACAAGTGAACATTTTTTATTTTTTTTCTCACTTAACAGCAGGTGTTATTTTAGTGATTTATTTGCTGTGGTTTGAATGTCCCTCCTAAACTCATTGAAGCTTAATAGAGTTTGGACAAGTTGTCCCCCCAAACTCATGAGGAAATCTGATCCCCAGCGTGGCAGTGTTGGGAGCTGTTTGAGTCATGGGGTGGATCCCTCATGAATGGATGAATGCTCTCCCTGGTGGTTGGGGTAGTGAGTGATTTCTTGCTCTCATAATTCCCAAGAGAGCTAGTAGTTTGAACGACCTTGGCACCTCCCTTCTCTCTCTCTTGCTTCCTCTTGCCATGTGATCTTCTTGTACCTGCCAGCTGCCTGCTGCTTTCCACAATGAACAGAAGCAGTCTGAGGCCTGCCCACACCAGATGCAGCTGTCCCAGAATCATAAGCAAATAAACCTCTGTACTTTATAAATTAGCCAATCTCGGGTATTCTGTTACAGCAACACAAAAACAGACTAATACAAAGCTTGAACTGCATTTTAAGAGTGTGAACAGGGTGAGAAATCATACTATGGTATTTAAAAGATGGGACCTTTGGTAATTAATTGGATCATGAGGATTCTATTCTCAAGAATATATTAATTCATTCATAGATTAAAGGGTTAATGATTTAATGTGTTATCAGGGAGAACACTGGTTGCTTTATAAGGAGAGCAAGTGAGCATGTTGATGTGCTCTTGCTCAACCCTTGCCATGTGACACACTGTGTCACCACGGAACACTGTAGAGATTTCCTACCAAGAACGTGGTCCTCACCAGGTGTGCCCACTGGACCTTGGACTTCCCGTCCTTGAAAACTGTAAAAAAATAAATTTTGTTTTCTTTGTAAGTTACCCAGCTTCAGGTATTCTGTTAGAAGCAACAGAAAACTAATACATATTGTAATTAAAATTTTACCACATATAAATACAATTTATATGTTTTTTTTTAATTTTTAAAATATTTTTTTCAATTTTTTTGTTAGATTTTTAAAAAGGATATTTATGAACTTAGTATTGATCAAATTCTAATATTTGGTGATTTGGCTAGAAAAAGACATGTAGAAATATATAGATATTATGGGACCATTGCTGGAAATTTTATTGGCTCTCCCAATTATCATACGTATGAGATATATAATATCAAGTAAAGATAGATTAGTGGGTCTTATTAGCATTAATGAAAATTATGCATGTGAACCAAATGAAGGGAGACTAAGCTTTCTTAATTTTAAATATTATAATAGTGCCTTTAATTGGAGAGCAATTATTTCCAAGAAATGTCTAAAATTGACTCATGGAATATTAGGGCTTCAGGTAATTTCCCCTTAATATATATCATAGTACTATACATGTTTCTTATTATAAATTTCCAACCTCTACCATCTAAATCATTTATTCTACAGGTGATGGAATGTGCTAAGTGTTTCTTATTTAGCACATCAATGCTATACAACACAAATTGGCTTAATGCCTACTCATTTTTCAAGGTCTAGCTTAAATGTTATTGCTTTCCTGAAGATTTTCCAAAAACTACCGTTATCAGACAATAGTAGCTATTAGTAAAACCTGAAGTATTAAACATGTGATATGATATTTACAACTTTAAATCAATATAGAATAAAATATTATATATTTAATACATAAGTTATGGAATTATCATATGGAGAAATTTCTATATGTGTATAGTAGATGCATTTATCTTATGAGGTTTTTTGATTAATATGTTGATAAGATTTACAGGAGATACATTGTAAAATGAAGTAAAATTCCATCAGCATTAGCAGCCTTTAAAGATCTTTGAACTCAAGAAATAGTCTCTCCTTCAGTAAAGAATAAAATATAAGTAAAAATGATATTATCAGAAAGGGACTAAATATTAAATATAAAAGGATAATAGAATTAGTTAAAGAACTATGAGTATTGGAAAAAAATAATTAGAAGTATTTAAATATTCCATTTGAATGATTTATTCTTTTCTAGAGTTTCATATTTGATACAAGATTTATTCTAAGATTTATTTCTAACCATATTATACTAATAATATCAATTTTAAAATGAGTATTCTGAAATAAATTATATAATCTACACTATAGGCTTTTTGTTTTTGTTTTTTGTTACTTGTCAAAAGTCTGCCTTTTCTTCAGAAATTATCATATGCTGTTCAGGCTTTTTGTTATTATTCAACATATTAATTTAATTGGCTTCCTTATTTGCCTTTTCCTTTCCAACATTTGCTGGTTGCCCTTCCAAAGCAATGTCTCTTTGGCAGCTAGTCTCAAGAAAGGTTTGACTAACTTATGAATCATGCCATGTAAACAGATGGGATGGAGTGTAAACAGAATATATCTGTCAGTATAGCTCCTGAGCTGGTATAATCTATGGTTTTCTTCTAAGTAGCCATATTTCTTATAATGTAAGTATAAGCCATACACATCTAGTACATAAACCCTTTACGGTGAACAGGGACTTCTGGAAGCTGATAAATTGTTTTCAGGCCAGCGGGATAATGTGCTATACATTAAAGTAGATTAATATATTAGACAAGTTCAGAAATTTGCACTCTACCAATCTATTTGGAGAATAATTACGGTGAACAGGGACTTCTGGAAGCTGATAAATTGTTTTCAGGCCAGCGGGATAATGTGCTATACATTAAAGCAGATTAATATATTAGACAAGTTCAGAAATTTGCACTCTACCAATCTATTTGGAGAATAATTATGACAGAACAAAGGCAGTCTAAATCCCCACATATTGTTTTATTTATTTTACTTTAATTAAGCATTAAGGTCGCTTAATGTTTAGGCAGTGTGATATATAATTTTTATAAGTATTAGTTCATTTACTAGGCACAAAATTCCATCTAGCAAATGTTATTTCTATTTTTAACATATGAGCATACAGTCAGAAATTACTCCCTCTCCTTCCTTCTTTGTAACCATAACTATTTTTGTATCTTTGCTACTGTTAAGTAGGAATTTCTTGTAGCTCTATGTAAATTCAACAATCAACTGCTAATGGAGGGCTTAAATTTCTTTAAGAATCAAACTATGTGAATGAGTATAGATAAATTATCTTTGGAAGCTGCTGATGTGAAGGATAATATTCTCCACAACTGAGATTTTGGTTTCATCGGAAGTTGAACATGATATTTTATGTAGAAACAGGTAAGTAAAATCAAGTACCTTCTGTAGGAACCTATTCACCTCTGAGATTGATGATCTGCTATAAGTACTTAATTTGGTCCAGTAGTGAATGGTTAGGCTCTGATTTTTCATCCAGAGTGAAATCCTTGGTCAATTTCCTCTTGACACTGAGATGACACATTAAGACCAGAGTAAGACAACTCTACCTTTTTTTTCCTACTTAGTGAAAGTGAATGAAAGTCTGGAAAACAGATTTTAATGTTCATTCCTTTTTATCTGTCTGACAAATTTCTGAAGCCAGTTCTAAACCAATGTCTGACTTCATTTTTTGAAAATTTTATGTGTAATGGGCACAAAAATGGTCAAACAATAAAGATCAGTTAAAAACAAGGAGATAGAGTTTAAACCTACCCCATGGTACATAATGAGCAATAGTAAGATAGAAAGGAAACAGAAAGAGGAGACATTAGAGTTATGAGGTGAGACATCTGAAGTACATAAAAACATTAGAACATTAATCCATTTTCAGACTACATACATGGAGGTCTACAGTGCCCTCTCACCACCAATTGCTTAACAAGAGATACAAATCTGGGCATAAAAAGTAAATAGCACTATTTACTTTAGAAATAAAGCTTCTTAGCAATCTGTAGGTGGGCTGAAAGTCTGGTGTGTGCACACCAAATACTCGCTGTATGAAGTGGCAAGATTTTCCTGATTTACTTATCCCAGTCCAATAAAAGAAGAAAGACCATAGAGAAGTAGATGGGAATATTTCATGTGTAAGGCCTGAACATACCTAAGATAAATATCACTCACAGTTCTGGGCTGGAAATCTACCATTGGCCATCTCCAGATCCAAGGGCGAATGGAGTAAGTGGTCCAGTTTTGTACCCATGAAGAGAACAGATATTTTTCTAAACAACCTGCAGTATTTGTCACAGCTCTCTATTAGAATTAACTCAACAATCTGACTTTTTTCAAGCCTTCTGCAGCACAGTCTAATGATGCTGTAGAAATTCACAAACAAGGTCAATTTTTGCCACAAGAAATAGGGTCATCAGTCTCAATCTGGTCAGCAAATCATGTTGTATTTATCTGGTGAACACCCATACTTTCAAAGTAACAGTTTTAAACTTTGTTTCCCAGTTTATTTATTAATATTATTATTATTATTACTTTTACATTCTATGATGTTGTTGCAGAGCAGTGGGGGGAGGGGAAGAGGGGAAAGGGTTTACTTTGTCTATTATTTCCCTTCCACCTGTACTATCCCCTCTATCCTAGAAGATGCCCTTACATCTGGCTCTAAGAGAAAATAGAATACAACAGCTGGTCAGTCTCTTAAACTTTTGTACCATTAATATCAACTTACCTGCATCTGCAGCCATGCTTTCCTTTTTCCTCCTTTTATAACACAGGAGTTGTCCATTCTCTTATGGAAAGACAAAATTTATATTTGTACTGGAACCAATCCATTTTGATTTGTTAAAAATGCTACATAATTTATTATTCCTCCGTGTCCTTTTATTCAAAATATCGTCCTCAAGTTATGATGACCCTTGGAATAATCTATTCCACCTTAAATCAAACAAGATAAATCAAATTATTCAGTCATTACTTTATTTTCCACATCTTTACATCTAATTGGTATATCATTTTTCAAAACTAAAATTCACCTCTCTGCTTTTTGTTTACATGATCTCAGCCACAACAATAGCCGAACGGTCTATTGTTAATGAATCATCTCCTTTCCCCATCCTCTGCTCCAGATTCGTATATCCTATTGTACGAAACTACACTAATGCATCCTGCTTATCTTTCTCATGGCTGTTGTTGTTGTTTGCATTGTCATATATCTCAATTAATACCGTGAACACCCATTCAACCGGATGGAAACCTCCAAACCTAGGGCCCATCCTCACATCTTCCTCCTCTTCCCACTACCTCCATAACACGTTTACTTTATACACAGATTCACTTCAAAATATAAAATCTCAAAACACCTCGAGTTCCTTACAAGTCTCATTCTTCTATCCAGCCTAAGCTATCATCATTCATTTGAAATAATACAATGGTCTTGTGTGAGCACATTCATTAATAAACCATTGTTGGGTCCACTGCCGGCCTCATTCCTTTTGGTGGGCAAGTGAATGGCCCGGATTACTCTTTCCCTCTGGTCCCCTTTGGAAGGAGACAGGGGAAGAGAGCCATGAAGAGAGGTGAGCACAGCCGCTGGCCCCAACCAGCCCGGTTTAAAGGACACTCAGACGTGGCGGGGGTTCTGTTGAGCAGTTCAGTTTATTATCACACAAACACTTGCTTTTATAGGCAGATGGGAGGGGAGGTTTTAACATAATCCTATCAGCTTAAAGGTCAAGGGCATGCATCCTGTCTCAATGCCTAGCTATTGCAATCATGCAGTGTTCACAAGCGCTGAAGCACGTATTTGGCCAATAAGGGCTAAGGCAAGGTTCCTGCAGACACTCCCACCCTACTTAAGCGCTGAAGCACGTATTTGGCCAATAAGGGCTAAGGCAAGGTTCCGGCAGACACTCCCACCCTACTTCCTCCCTGCGCCATCTTAGGCTGTCACGTTAATATGCCCTTGTGGGCCCATAATGGCGCCGCTTGTAATGTCACTTAAGGTGGCATTAGTTTAAGGTGGCGTTAGTTTATAAGGCCCGACAAACCATCATTTCAATTTCTATTCTCTACAAGGGAGAAAAAGCAATAGTATTAGCATGCAAAGATAATTATTTCTCCACATGCGACTATAATTATTTCCTATTCCACAAACTGCTCAAGACCAAATTTTTCTCCTTGATATTATTATGGGAAAAAGATTTATACTCTGAATAGTTAAGCTACTTCTTATACTTGAACTCACTTCTTGCAAACCCTGTACATTCCAGTCTCACGGGCCTCCTTTTCTTCATAGCCACCTATGCCCATTTTGTTTTCTTTCTTCAGTTATCCCCACCCTACCCCTTTGAAAAGTTAAAATCTGTTCTGCTTCCAGAACACAGCTCGACATTACTTCCTCAAGGGAAGGTATGATTATATCAGGTTTTTTGTTTTGTTTTGCTTTGGTTTTGCCTTAATGGCACCTTTTACGTTTCCTGTGTAGCACTAACTAGAGGCACCATTTGTTTTAGTGTGACCATTATTTATGTGCTCATTCAATTAATGTGTGTCTAAATTTGTAGACTGTGAACTTCTGGAAAGCATGACCTTTATCTAATTTTCCTCTCCATTTTATTTCCAGTGCCCAGAACAGTGCTTGAAACTGAGTAGGGAGTGAAAACATATTTATTTAATAAAGTATCATACAAATAATCTGATGAATAAAATCAAGGCATCTTGACCATTGTGTGAATTTGTGGCATAGTATTGTCCAGACTTAAATTTTTGACTCTCAATTATAGTCTCTCCAGACATCCAGGTGTTTTCCACTTGTGCACCTTTAATGATAAGAAAGTACAATATTTAAAAAGACAGTGCCTTCCATGGTTGAGCTGCTCTAATTTATTAAACAGATCTTTGTTATCTATGCTGAATTAATCCTTCCGAACTGCAATTCCAATTGTAGTGTGCCTTTATATGAGCAGCGTAGTGTCTGCTCTATTGACCACAACATATGTTTTTGTATATGAAGACAATATATTATCTTTGATATGTACTTCTCCTTACTGTGATTAAAAGAAAAAGTGGTGTTTTATTTTCTTTACAAGTCTTATCTTTCTCATGATATATAGTACGGGGGGGAACTTTTCTAAGTTAAAATGTGAATGCTTATTTATTTAATTGAAATTGTCACTGAGATAATTGTAGATTCATATGCACATGTAAGAAATAATACACACTGAACTCATGTGCAGTTTACAGCTTCCTCTGATGGCAACATTTTACCAAACTATAGTACATTATCAAAATGAGGGTAGTAACATTCAAAAAAAACAC
Source organism: Galeopterus variegatus (assembly GCF_000696425.1). Taxonomy (NCBI): domain Eukaryota; kingdom Metazoa; phylum Chordata; class Mammalia; order Dermoptera; family Cynocephalidae; genus Galeopterus; species Galeopterus variegatus. The sequence continues at coordinate 136,854 of NW_007731169.1, forward strand.
TGATCTTACTTAGATATCCTCATATTTACTTTCATTCATTTGTGTGTATGTGTTTGTGTTTAGTTCTATACAATTTTATTATATGTGCAGATTAATGTATTCCCCACCAGTAAGTTACAGAAGATTCCAACAAGAAAACTGTGACTTGAGCTGTTCTTTGACAGCCGTACCTAACCCTCGCATCTCCTTGACTTTCACCACTAACCCCTAGCAAAATCTAATCTGTTTTCCATTTCTAAAATGTTGTCATTTCAAAGATGTTATACAAATGAAATTAAACAGTATATAACTTTTTGGAATTAATTTTTGCACTCACAATCACCTGTTGTTATGTTGTAAATATCAATAGTTGATTTTTTTTTTTTAAACTACTGAGTAGTCTGTGGTTTTCTCTACCAGAATCTGTTTAACCATTCTGTGGAGTATACTAACATTTATAAAGCAAATGTATTTCACAGGGCCTAGTTTCCAAAGCCCTGTAGTTTCAGGTTTAACCCAACCTTTTAAATTACATATAGAAATGTTAAGTTTTCAAAAGACACGAAACTTTCCCCAGCTAAAGTCTCTGTTGTGGATATAGAATTGTAACACAGCAAAGTTGCTGGCTCTCAAGGACAGATGTCCTTGAGAGCAGGTTAACCTACTAATTGATGTGTTAAGAAAGTTGCCTTGTTGTTATGTAAAAATACTGAGGAAACTGCTGTAGGAAAACACAGTATTTGCTACAAACAACCTTTTGTTGGTGGATTAACTTAACTTTTGCAAATTGCATTATGGAATGCCACTTTGTTATTTCACAGATGTTACCAGCTTCTATTGTTAAACTATACTTATCCATAACCCCACCTATGTTCCTTTTCTGTAACTTTCTGGCCTGGAGAATATATACTGAGACAGAACCCCAGTTCAGTGTTGATTTCCCAAAGGAGGAAGGCCTCTCTCTTGAGGGTTTGGGGAATTTAGCCCCTTTGATGTCTCACTGCTGAGAGGAAATGGGTTTTGAGTAATCCTTTGCATCTCCATCACCCAGGGGAGAAAGGTGACAA
>NW_007731169.1:138137-157316 GCF_000696425.1 Galeopterus variegatus
ACCTACTAATTGATGTGTTAAGAAAGTTGCCTTGTTGTTATGTAAAAATACTGAGGAAACTGCTGTAGGAAAACACAGTATTTGCAACAAACAACCTTTTGTTGGTGGATTAACTTAACTTTTGCAAATTGCGTTATGGAATGCCACTTTGTTATTTCACAGATGTTACCAGCTTCTATTGTTAAACTATACTTAGCCATAACCCCACCTATGTTCCTTTTCTGTAACTTTCTGGCCTGGAGAATATATACTGAGACAGAACCCCAGTTCAGTGTTGATTTCCCAAAGGAGGAATGCCTCTCTCTTGAGGGTTTGGGGAATTTAGCCCCTTTGATGTCTCACTGCTCAGAGGAAATGGGTTTTGAGTAATCCTTTGCATCTCCATCACCCAGGGGAGAAAGGTGACAAATCCATGTGAGGCAAAGCAACGCCATTCAGCCATTGACATATATGTGGGCTATTCCAAATTTGGGGTTATTATGAAAAATGCTGCTATGGACATTCATATACAAGCTTTTGTTTGAAGATATGTTTTAGAGTTACAGAATAAATGGCAAAAAGTGCAACTGCTGGTTGCCTGAGATTATCGTTTTTCAAAAATTTCTCTCTAAACTTTCACCAATTATAGCTAAGAAGGTGATTTCTGAATAGCAGAACTACTTAAGCACAGGATTATTAACATCTTTGGATAGTTCATATGTTCAAATAAAACATTTACTTTGTATGCTCACTGAGATAACACAAAGGTCAATTCACAGAAACACATCTTGTACACTTAACAAAGTTTTACTAACAGTTCAAAGAATAAAGGCAATCACAAGTCACCAGTTAATAAATATGGCAATGTCTAAGACCAGCTTCTCAGATCCTTTCTTCTTACATTTCTTACATTAGAATAGGCTTTCATTCACATTTAACATGCACGTTCTTAAGAGATGCCTCCAGGCACCACCTGCACAAATGGTGTCATTTTAGTGATGTAATATATTCATTTATACTCTGATAACTACCAGCTGCCACTGACACTTCCTAGCAGCCTATGGTCCATAAATTTGAGATTTATCTATCAGCCATTTAGACAAACTAGCTATATCCTTTTAAAAGTATTTCATAGATAATAACTCTCCATTAGGTTTCCAGTAGTAAATACCATCAGGAGGTCAGATTAGCATATTTACAAGGGGATTTGACCACATCGTTATTTTGTTTTTCTTTTTCAAAACCAGAACATTTATTGCATGACTAATCGCCGATATCCTTAAGATGAACTGGATGCTGCAACAGCTGCTCTCTTGAGTTTAGGTGTTGTTCCTTCACGGAATCCATGCCTGAATCTGCGGTATACAATTTTCAGGTGTCTCATTCGACCAGTCCCAGCGGTATTTCGTCTTTTAGCCTTGGCACTCCAGTTATACTTTCTCTTGCACTTGGCAGGGTAGCCACATTTGCCACAGGTCGACTTCTGAAGGCGGTAAGCCTTAGAGCCACAGCGGTGGCACAACGTGTGCGTTTTATTTCGACGCTTTCCAAACGATGACGTTCCCTTCGTCATCTCGCTTCTGCCTCCGAGACCAAAGAGGTTATTTTGTTTTTCTTCATGAGCATTTCTAGGGGTGAGAAATTAGTTGTAGTTCAGCTACTTACCCCTACTTACCCTTCCTTTCCCATTGACATTCTTAGTTTGGAGTACTTGAAAGGTATTTTTATGACATATTTAGATTGTCATAAAAATTTGGATCACACACACACACACACACACACACACACACACACACGCCTTCTGTACTTTTCATGTGTATTGGGGAGAATAAAAATGACCTCCTCTCCATAACAAGTTTGTCTACCGGAATTTTTTTCTTTCGGTTTTGTCAGAAAAAAACTGATAATTTTCACCAAAAAGGTGTTTTCAACATTTTCTCCCACCTCTAAAACTCACTTGGAATCTTGACCTATACATAATATAAATACCACCCTTTCTTGTATTGATTTTTTCCTTTGTGGTTGCGTTTTGCAATACCCGTGGTAAGAATCATAAACTACTAGAACTTTTCCTAGGAACCTCATTTTATACGATATTTTCAGTTAGTATTTGACATGTACTTTATTAAATATAAATATTTTAGTGAGTGTATTAGTCTTTTTTTTTTTGTTGCTTATAACAAAATACCTGAAACTGGGCGATTTATAAAGAAAACAAAATTTATTGCTTACAGTTTCTGAGGCTGGGAAGTCCAAAGTCCATCTGGTGGTGGCAACAGGGACCCAGAGGTCTCACATTTCAAGATGGTGGAAGCAGAGAGAGCAGAGAGAGAGAGAGAGATACAGACTCTCCTGTCACCTCTCCCCCCAAGGTGATGGAGCCACAAAGGACTACTCAAAAATTTGGTGTATTAAATCTATACCCTTATCAGATAATGTTAACTGGGGCCTATAAGATATTGGGCATAGGCGTCCTTTCACTAGCCGTCCTGGATCCCAAGTATCCACATGGCATTTAGGGCTATTTGGAATCCAGAGAGGCCATGTGTAGCTTAAAGCAGAGGGCAGCGTTCACAAAGATAATGTCTGAAAGATATTGTGTCTCCCAGCATGGCCCGGAGGCAGAGCTGAGATAGGGAGGAGACGTATTGACCTAAAGACAAATTTAGGCAAAAGGTTTAAATCAAATTTTGAAAACATATTTATTTTATCAAAACTTTAGAAAATTAAAGTCACATGAACTTGGAAAGAAAACTTATTTATTTAATGAGAATACATTAATGAATAAGCTAATTTGGTGCCATGCAGACAATACAAACACACATACATACATGAACATATGAACATGTAGACATAACATACATTTATGTACATATATATATAGACATAAACAGAAACAATAAGGATTTTATAGGTTTCATTTAAAATGTAATGAGACAGATAAAATAGAAAACCCTCTAGTTTAAAAGGACAGTCAGATTTAAATTGTGTTTCTAAAGAATGTTAAAGCTTATCTTGAGGCTTCACCCTGTTTTAGAGAAAGCAAGGTAACAAATTTACATTGCAAAGCAAAGTATGGAAGACTTTTCAAGGAGATGAATTTACATTGCAAAGCAAAGTATACAAGACTTTTCAAGGAGATGTAGAGAAAGTTTTCTTCTTTTAAAAAAATGGCATAGAACTCTACCATAGGATTTTGTGAAGAAATACATAGATGAACCTAGAAGAAAATTTAGAAGTCTGTTGAAAATAACCAGCTGGATGCCAGAAAATTTGAGACCATCTAGTTAAACAGAGAGATTTTAGTCTAGTTTTTGTTTCTCAAATGAGTTACTGAGCTTAAGGGCTGAGCTATTAAACAGAGATAGATGAAGCCATTTGACTTTTGGGGTTTTAAGAGAAAGGCAGCAGACCCAAAAGGAGGTCTGGTTGGAGCCAAGGCTGTGTTTCTCATAAAGCCTCAGAGTCTTTGGTGAAGAAGAGAAGCACATGCAGTTAAGAAAAGAAAACATGCTCAAAGAAAACTAACCTTGCAAAGAAATATTAACTTCTTTTACTTTAGTTTGTCCAATTAACAGGTTTTTCGGTTCCGGGCAAAGATTAAGTTTTATCTTTTTTCAGTGACATAAACATGTCTTTGTTTTTTGTTTAGGTCTTGAATAGATCTCAAAGTGACTTGACATAGATTCCAAGTTGTTAGATGGGATGCCTTGATGAGACCCATTGTATAAGTTAACCAGTGATCAATTTGTTCCCCAATTTTTATGTCAAGGCTCCCTTCTTTGGGGTACCAAGGATATAGTTGTCTAATAACCACTAACCCTTTTACAAGCTGCCATTCAGTAACTTTATAGTCAACTACTTTAAGGAGACATTGAAGTTGTAATTTATGTTGAGTCTCCCTTTTTTTTAAAGGATTTTCCATGTTTTAAATGTGAAAAAAAAAAACAAAAAAAAAACCTTTGGGTTGAAAGCTAGGTTGACCTGCCACAGGTGTGCAATTGCTAATCAAAAGCCCCCTGTGAATCCCTTACCAGGATGAGTATTCCATTACCGGGATGAGTAAATACAAATGTTGGACATCCTTTTCCTTTCCAAGGCTTGTCAGGTCAGTCTCTGATCTGTGGAGTCAGAATTCCTCACACAGGGCACCATTTGTCACCTATCCCGGAGGGTGATGGAGATGCAAAGGATTACTCAAAGCCCATTTCTTCTGAGCAGTGAGAAGCCCCAAAGGGGTTCATTTCCCATGAACCCTCAAGAGAGAGGCATTCCTCAGAAAATTAACACTGAACTCCAGTTTTCTCTCAGTATTTATTCTCCAGGACAGAAAGTTACAGAAAAGGAACATAGGTGGTTACAAAAAGAACAGTAAGATAATTGTCACAGAAACAATCATTAGGTTTAGCTGCCCTTGGAGCCAGCAATTTTGCTGTGTTACAATTCTTTATCTACAACAAAGCCTTTTTCCAGGGAAAGTATCCTGTCTTTTGCAAGCTTAACATTTCTATGTATAATTTTAAAAAGTTAGGCTATACCTGAAACTACAGGGCATTGGAAGCTAGGCCCTGTGAAGTACATTTGCTTTATTAATGTTAATATACTCCACACTCTCCTCTTCTTTTAAAGCCCTTATAACCATGCCCCTGACCACCACTTTCAATCATTTCACTATTGCATGGCCATACAATCCAATCACCCCTTCAGAGCTCCACCTTTCAATAATCATAATAGGATTTCCCACCCTCTTAACAGCCACCGTTGAGGCTATGTTTCTAATACATAAAACTTGGGAGACAATTCAAGCTTCAATTCCTTTTTGGGGGGACATAATTCAATCCACTACAGTGAGGGTAGTAAAACTGGCCAAAATAAATTATTTTTTAAACAGGCGGGCATAAATTAAAACAAATTCACCGTAGTCAATGGCTCTAATATTAAATAAAAGAGAAACAAACTAAACAACAATAAGTGATATTTTTAAAACAGGAAGTTGAAATAACATTTGTGCCTTTAAATAGAGATTCACATATAAAGTTGACTCTCATATTAAGTTGAATGCATTCTTTTTTTTTTTTTTTCCTTTTTGTCTTTTTTTTCATGTCTGGCAATGGATCGCAACCCTCAGTGTCGCGCCTGTACCAGACCGGGACCGGCAACGGGATTGCAACCCTCGGTATCGCGCCCGCACCTCGCTCAGCCAGTGAGCGGAAACCGGTCTGTATGTGGGATCCAAACCCTCGGCGGGAGCACCTCCGCACTCCCAAGCGGAGCACTGTAGCAGTGCGCCACCGGGCCGGCCCTGAATGCATTCTTTTTATGGGATTAATATGACATGAATCTTGTCATGATAGTGACACAATATCTTAGCTTAGAATAAAAAGAACAGTGTTGTCAGATAGGCCCACTCCACCTTAAGGACCATATAGATATTTTGCTATTTCATTGGCTGTTTAAGGAAGTCTTCTACAGTCTAAAATATTCACTTAAAGAAATTCATTAATAGAAATAAAGATTCATTTTACTAAAGTGATAAAGAAATAAAGAATCATTTTATTAAAATAATATTTAAAGCTAACTTTGACAGCATCAGTAAAGTAAAAGAGTAAATAAACAATAAAAAAAAAACCACAGAGAGGGAAAGAGCCATATTAAATTCAATCTATACTAAAAATTAAGAGGTAATTTTTACATGAATATTGAGTTTTTTTTAACCCTTTGTTATACTACATTTACTGTTTCTTTTCTCTACAAACCCTAAAAACAAAACCTTAAGGACCATATAGATATTTTGCTATTTCATTGGCTGTTTAAGGAAGCCTTCTACAGTCTAAAATATTCACTTAAAGAAATTCATTAATAGAAATAAAGATTCATTTTAATAAAGTGATAAAGAAATAAAGAATCATTTTATTAAAATAATATTTAAAGCTAACTTTGACAGCATCAGTAAAGTAAAAGAGTAAATAAACAATAAAAAAAAAACCACAGAGAGGGAAAGAGCCATATTAAATTCAATCTATACTAAAAATTAAGAGGTAATTTTTACATGAATATTGAGTTTTTTTAACCCTTTGTTATACTACATTTACTGTTTCTTTTCTCTACAAACCCTAAAAACAAAATACAAAGTTGAATTCACAATTTCATTTTTGAGTGTATTTTGCATTTATATACTAAATTATAATCTTTGTTTTGATTTAAAAAATATAAGTGGCTCCACATTCTTCATAACTTTTTGCTATATTTTTGTTGTAGGCCATAAGGACATTATCTCTACCTGTGAAAGAACAAGTCATATTTAAACCCATGAACTTGGTTTCTTCATGAACATAAGGAGCAAACAAGAAGAGAACTCTGTTATTCTCAGTTTTCAAGACTTCTAGAGAGGCAATTTCCCCAGAATTCCCACTGTGAAAGGTCAGGGGGGTTATACAAACTAGAAACTCCAAGACAGAAAAAGTGAAAGTGAGTAGGTTATTTTTAAAACCCCTACCAAACCTCATTTTATGTTTCTATGATTGCCTTTAACAATACTGCAACTTACTAATGGGATATGCAGATATCCAAATATTACATATCTATCTCCAGTTCTGAACACATGAATATATTTCCTAGTCTTATAACTCCCTTTTATTTTTCCTTACTCCAAACCTCACTTATAACTTTAAAATCTAGAAAGTCTTGCTTTTAAATGTCTTATGGATATTTGAGACACAATTCTAATTCATTCCTTCCAACATGCTTTCCTTAGCTTAAGTCTATCTCTGTTTTCTACCTCTTTAAGCCTTGGATATTTTGTATAGTTTTTACCATATTTAGCAGATGTCAAACTCTCCAACTAGGCCTTGAGCTTCTGAAGAGCAAGGACGTATTTATCTATCTTGGTATGCCTATAGTACCTAGCACAGTGCTTTTCCCAAAGAAAACATGGAGGTGTTTTTAACCCTCCAAGTGCTAAATACATGCTTGAATAATATCATATAAGCCCCTTGATGTTAACAAAACTAAAATCTATCTACATGGCCTCATTATACACATGCATAGCATAACGGTTGACCTGACTTGTTTGAATTTGCAAACCAGAGAGCTAATAATTGTGTAGGCTTTATGTCATTTTAAAATTCCAGCTGTGCCAACTCTATAGCTTGCTAATAAATACTGTCATGACCTAGAGCTTTTCCTAATATCTGTGCTATCATGGATTTGGAGACCCACTGATAAACAATAAGTACACTTGACAAAAATAGCATCAGTTAGCTTATTCTTGATTTTTTTTTTTTTTCTCTTACAGGTTTTGTGACAGAGACAACAATTTGTGTTCTTAGTAAATCAATGCAATGTAACTTTTAGAGTTCCAAGTTTGCTCTGTACAGAGACTACTATGTAACGTATTTTTTTTTTTTTTCTCTTACAGGTTTTGTGACAGAGACAACAATTTGTGTTCTTAGTAAATCGATGCAATGTAACTTTTAGAGTTCCAAGTTTGCTCTGTACAGAGACTACTATGTAACGTATTTTTCATACTCCTAGGGAGTGCCTCTCATCAATTAAATAGATGACAGTACAGCACTATGTGATAAGGACACATCATACAACTCACTATATACTACAAGCCAGGCAGTGATTACATCAAATAGGGACATTAAAGAGATGCTCTTAGAAGACACTATTATGTCTGAAGGTGACATTCCAGTTTTTCTGTGAAGACAGGGCTTATTTTTATAGCTTCAAAACAATAAAAACTAATATTTACATCATATGTAACAGTTTGGACAACAATTTTAGATATATTCATCTTTATCCTTGAGGCAAAGAAAATGGTGTGAACAAAGAATGATTGGTTACATTTTGTAATTACAATTATAGTAATTATCCTGATTTGATCACCACACATTGTACACAAGTATTGATATTCACTTTCTACCTCACAAATATGTATGATCAGTTATGTTTCAATGAAAAATAAATGAAAGGAACCTGAAAATTCCTAGGTATTCTTACAAACATGTATTATGCAAGAGACTTAAATTTTGAAGGCTTATTTACATCTGTGGTATATATTACTAGTGTTCCAATGTATGTGTGTACCCTTTCCTGTACATACAAACTTGCCTTGCTTATTATTATGTGATAATACAGTGGCTGGCACATCATAGGTAGTCAATAAATGTGTGTTATTGAATTAATAAAGATTGATATCCACAAAAGGACATTTAATAAAATACAGAATATATCAACCAAAGCTTACAGGATAGCAGATCACAGTAAGAACATCTTCATATAGTACAGTTATGAGTCAACATCGTGACTCAACTTCTAAATATAGGTACTTCTTTCTGGGGTATAGAGGAAAATCAGAAGTTCGATTTTTAATAGGATTAAAATATTGTTAGAGAAATCTGGGAAAGTAGTTGACTTTCTAATTTCTACTTTGATCCTATTTCAAGGGATTGAAGGAAAACATAAACCACAGATGTTTTTCAAAAAGTCATGGGTGACTTTTCTGAAATTATACACATATATTGACTTGTAAAATACTGTTATTGCCTGCCCTTTTTTTGTATGAATTTTTAAGTATTTTTATATGTTCTAGTCTTCAGAGGCAAAGAGCAAACAAAATAATGTTGCCATTCTTTGAAAATCTAGATTATAAATATACTTAAACACAGCCAAGTTTTATTTATTTATTTATTTTAATATTCAGAGCTTTTTCATGGAAATATACAGTATAATGTTAACTGTCATTTGCTTTTATTTATCAGTAATCTTCTTTTATGTAGATTACTGAATTGTATAGACTTAAAACTTTTTATTGCTAATGTAAAAGCAAATATATAATGTATGAGTGAATAATGTATTGATCCATGCCTTCGTGAATGTGTTTTTGTGTGCATTCATGTATGAGTTATCTTTCGTTTTATTTGTCCTTATTAACAATTGGAGATGAGTAGGAGAAGTCAGGTATGTTCTTTTAATTGCTGTTGTTTGTATGCACAACCTTAACTACAATAACAACCCACAAAAGACACTCATTCAAGGAGCTGGCCAGTTAGTTAGAATATGGTGTTATAACACAAAGGCCAAGGACTTGGATCACCTTACAAACCAGCCACCAAAAAAAAAAAAAACCTCACTACCTCACTCACAAAAAAGAAGCTCATCCAGAAACACATATAGCTAATTAATATACTGCTGCTATATTATCCAAAAAGTAGCTCTTCATTTTCAAAATCCTTTATGGTAGGCCTTTGTAACTTTGGGAGAATATGAATAAAGCTATACCAATATCATTTCAAAAACATCAGAGGTATTAAAGTTAAACCATTTCTAATCTAAATCCTAACCTCAAATACATTGGCTTTGAGAGACCTGATTAGTAACATTACTAATAGAATCATTGCCCTGGAGTGGTACTGGATTACTCAAGCCTGCATAACATCACCAGGGTCTCAGCTTTTAGTAACATGTTTTCAAACAAAGACACCCTACAAAATCACAAATGATTGTACAAGGTCACATCTTTCTTTTTCTTGAGGATGAAGACAATTTTTTATTTGTTATGTCATAAAATAAACAGAGGAAGTCAACACATTCAAAGCATCAGAGTGAGTCTCAAACCATTACTAAGAGCTCTTACTTAGCTACCGAGTTTATTTGCAATGGTTTGAATGCAAATTATCCTGTCCTGTGCATTCATGCTAAAACTTCAGCATGCTGCACGTTATCTTCAGTGTTTCTTCCCAGTCTTGATCAATGCTCCTTTTTACTGTTTTCCCAGGGGACACATTTATTGTCATCCTATGGATAACATAAGTTCCCCTTGGTGACATCGAGCCAGAATGCTTTCTTCGGTTTAGCACCCAAACTTCAAAATAGAAACACCACTTCAAATTTAAAATACAGCAGGGTTAAGCTGATTAACCAAAATATATATGTACAATGTACACATACATGTACACATACATATATGACTCATCTTGTTCTTGAGCTAATAGCCTTCTGAGAATTATTTATATTTTTCAGCTTCATTGAAGTATAATTAACAAATAAAAATTGTACTTTTTCAAAGTATAAAGTGTTATAATACACATGTACATTGTGAAATGATTACCTCAGTCAAATTAATTAATTCATCTATCATCTCACATAGTTACCGTTCGTGTGTGTATGTGTGGTGAGGACACTTAGCATTTATCTCTCTGTTTTGGTATTTTATTAGGGTAATTTAATCATTTTTTCAAATTATAGTTAATACAATGAAATTTTCAATGGTGTTTGGTGTTCGTTTTATTAATTTTAGAATCATATCTTCCCAGTACATGTATAGATTATATGTAAATTATAACAGCTTCGACTGAGTTAATGTTTCCCATCACTGCTTGATTATGTTGAGGCACTCGTACTTACCCGGCTGTGTCTAGCCTGGCTGCTGCTGTTAGGCACTCATATTTGTCCGGTTGTGGCCCACTATGCTGTAACCAAGAACCTCACCTGAATGTCGTACAGACCCAGCTACAGCTGCATCCTTGCCTTGTTTTATGCTGTGGTTAACACAAACTGCTGTAACCAAATTTTAACACCCTGCTTCTGCTTCACTTTGTAATTTTCCACCCCGAGACAAAGTCATAACCACGTAAGATCATAAGATCACTCCCCCTTGCTCTGTTCCAAATCCCCAGAAATGCTATGATATAAAAATAACAGCCTCGCTGCATTCAGAGCTCAGCCTTTTAAGGTAAGATCATAAGATCACTCCCCCTTGCTCTGTTCCAAAACCCCAGAAATGCTATGATATAAAAATAACAGCCTCGCTGCATTCAGAGCTCAGCCTTTTAAGAGTCCTTGAGCCAATTCCAGCATATCAATAAACTCTCTTTCCTGTTTTAAGCCCTGGTGTTTCCTGCCTCTCCCTTTGAGTTCACAGTAACTCACTGCAACATTTCTTGGGGGCTCACTTGGGTTGGTGGAAATGGCAGCTTGACCGCCTCCCTTGTCTCTTGGTCTCAGATGCCAGGACACCTGATGACATGGACCACACTCAGGTGCCAATGGAGAGTTTTCTGTGAGTGAGAAAGACCTCAGTCGGTGGACCCAGAAGTCGAACCCTGAGCACAAAGAACCCAAGGGGCACAGGAGCCAGACCAGGAGAGATCCGCCCATCAGACAATGTAAGGACCTGGGTCCCACTAGGTTCCTACTCCTGTGAGAGTAGAAGGGGAGCCTGATCAACTCCCTGTTTCATGGAGGAAGCCACATTCCCCGGTCAAGTCAGGATTTCAGTAATTTTGGGGTGGTGAACTCCGTTTTATGGAGGAAACTACATTCTCAGGTCAGGATTTTTTTAAATTTGGGGGTGGTGAATGAAAGTGTGTGAATGTGTGTGGCTGAGACATATCCTGGATATGAAGCAAGTGCAGCATCCCAATCTGTGATTCCCTTGCAACCTCATATGGCTAAGGGTGACTCTCACAAGAGAGGTCCTGAGGGGGGATTTATACCATCTCATCAAAGCCAACAGGCATTGAAATATCACTCCTAGGTGAGCAGCCAGAGACAGACGAAGTGATTGGAATAGACGGTCTGTTGCAACATCAGTCATGGGTGGAAAACATGGGAGGCATAACAAACAAATTCCCTCACCTGTATGCTAAGAAATTTTATAAAGAGATTTTCTGGTGACTATGGTGTCAAGTTATTTCCTGATGAAGTCAGGGCATTCTGTGAGGTGGATTGGCCATTTTTCAATGTAGGATGGCCCTCTAAGAGATCCTTTGACCTTGCCCTTATCCATTGAGTCAGAAGTGTTATTACTGGCCAATGTGGAAATGACTCTTAAGGTCACCCTGATCGGTACCCCTACATTGATTCTTGCGAAGACTTAGTTTGTTCTTCACCCTCCTGGTTAAAGGCCTGGATGGAAAAAAATTGCCAAATTCTCCTGGCCCAAGCAATGTCAGTCCCAAATCAGACTCACACCCAGAGGTGACTGCTACATGCAGCCCCAAGCCAGCTAATCTGCCCTCAGATCTGAAGGATCTGCCACCTCCCTACTTGACTGAGCCAGCTGCTCTGCCACCTCCACAGCCCACATTGCTGCCTCCTACTCCAGCAGTGACTCCTACATTTCCTCCTGGCCCATCAGAAGGGCTGCTTCAGCTCCCAACTCTCCAGAGACCCCACCGCCACCTACTCTGACCCCATATGGTCCAAGACTGGACCCAGCCTTCAACCAAGTCACCATGGAAAATGGCTCTCCAGATGATACTCAGAGGGACTTGGGATCCCTTATATTATAATCAGGATGGACACCTGCAGGGAGGACAGCCCACGTTCATCTATCAGCTGTTCACAATGACTGATCTTCTGAATTGAAAATATCACATGCCCTCCTATAATGAGAAGCCCCAAGCCATGTTTGATCAGATCCAGTCCAAAGTCCAGACTCACTGGCCCACCTGGATGGACTACAGGCAGTTCCTAATGACTCTCTTCAATACAGAAGAGAGAGGCCATATCAGCCAGGTGGCTCTAAAGTGGCATCCAAGCCAGGAAGCTGAATACCCAAGTGAATCCCCAGACCTATTTTCCTGAATAAGGATCCGCACTGAGACTCCAACATAGATCAGGACCTACACATGCTGGAATGGTACCAAGAGACTCTCCTGAGAGGCTTAAAGAAAGAAGGGGAAAAGCCAACCAATATGAGTAGGATCTCTGAAGTCTCCCAGAAGCCAGGGGAAAGCCCCAGTCAGTTTTATGAGAGGCTCTGCAAGACATTAAACCTCTATATGCCCTTTGACCCAGAACAGCCTGAAAACCAGAAAACGATCAACGCTGCTTATGGGGGACTGGCACAGGGGGATATCTGCTGCAAGCTGCAAAAGCTGGAAGGGTTTGCTGGCATGAATATTACCCAACTCCTAGAGATTGCAACCAAGATATTCATCAACTGGGACCTTGAGGCCCACCGTGAGATAGACAGGAGAATTTTTTAAAAAGGTGGACCTCCTAGCTGCTGCCCTGGCCAAGAAGTCAAGACCTCTGAAAGGGCAAGTCCAAAAGCCAACTAGAGAGCTGCCACAGAAAGCACCTGGTTCCAGACCACTTCTGAGACCCAATGAATGTGCCTTCTGTCATGAAGAAGGTCACTGGAAAAAAAATAATTGTCCCCAACTCCTGGCCACCACTAAGGGCAAATTCCAGCCTCCCAAATTAGAGCAAGCCTCCCAAGGAAAACTCAATCTAGGCAAACCAGTTACCAAGACACCCCAGCAAAATTTCACCAGCTTGGCTGAACTTAAAACAATATGAAAGTAAATAGGACCGACCAGGCTCCCTTTCCCTGGGTCCTCAGGAACCCTTGATCCAAATGATAGTAGGCAGCCAACTTATAAATTTCATGGTGAACACTGGAGCTAAACATTCGATAGTCACACATCCTCTTGGACCTCTTTCTTGGAAACAAACCACCATAGTTGGAACCACAGAAAACTAAGAGAAACACACCTTTTGCTGCCCCCACAACACAACATACAGAAAAGAGAGGTCATTCATGAGTTTCTCTACCTGCCACATTATACAATACCTCTACTTGGATGAGATCTGCTGAGTAAGTTACAGGCCCAAATAACTTTCTCAAAGACCGGAGAGATGTCCCTAATTCTGGGAAAGTCAAGGGCTCAAGTCCTGTCCCTCATCATTCCTAGGGGGAAGAATGGTAGTTGTTTAGGTTAGTGGCCACAATACCAACATTGCTGAAGCTTCTCTTCCAAGTGCTCAGAGTCTAAGCTGAAGACATCCCACTAGGTTTGGCCAAGGACATTCCCCTGGTCCTGGTAAAACTGAAACCAGGGACAATGCTAGTCCAACAAAAACAATACCATATCCCCCAATGGGCTCAAGAGGGAATACAAAAATATCTAGACATTCCTCAAATATGGATTTCTAAGGTCACGCCAGTCCCCCTGGAACACACCTCTACTGCCAGTTCAAAAGCCGGGGACCAACGACTTTTGACTGGTACAAGACCTCAGGGCAGTCAACCAGGCAACCGTCACCCTGTACCCTGCCATTCCTAATCTGATCTTAATCCCCACTGATGTCACTTATTTCACCTGTCTGGACCTTAAAGATGCCTTCTTCTACATTAGACTGGCTCTCCTGAGTCAACCCATTTTTGCTTTCCAATGAAACAGTCCCAAGGGGACTCAAGGACAATTAATGTGGACTTGGTTGCCTCACTGATTCAAGAACTCCCCAACCATTTTTGGCACAAACCTGGCTTCTGACCTTCAGGCTTTCCCAGTCAACCCATTTTTGCTTTCCAATGAAACAGTCCCAAGGGGACTCAAGGACAATTAATGTGGACTTGGTTGCCTCACCGATTCAAGAACTCCCCAACCATTTTTGGCACAAACCTGGCTTCTGACCTTCAGGCTTTCCCAGTGGATGTACTCTGCTGCAATATGTGGGTAACCTGTTACTGGCCAAAAGGACCCACCAAAAGTAGATAAAAGGGACTGAACTCCCCCTCAACCTACTTTTTTTTTTTTAAAGGATATAACCTGTCTATCTAAAAAAAAAAAAAAAGGCCCAAATATACCACAAAAAAGTCAAATATCTGGAATTCCATAACTCCCAAAGACAATGTCAACTGGGACCTGAGCACACATCGGCTGTCTGTTCCATCCCAACCCCCAACACTCGAAGACAGGTTCATGAGTTCCTGGGGACAAGAGTTTTCTACAGGATCTGGATCCCTAACTTTACAGTGCTGTCCAATCCCCTATATAAAGCAACCAAAGGAGTGGGGGAACCCTGATCTGGAAAATAGCTCAACAAAAGGCCTTCAGGAACATAGAAAGAACACTTCCAAATGCTCCAGGACTGGGACTGCCTGACTTGAAAAAACCCTTCTTTCTATACATCCATGAGAGACAAACATTGTGGTGAAAGTTCTAACTCAGCTTCTAGGGTCCTGGCTCTGCTTGATAATACATTTTTCAAAACAGCCGGACACAGTGGCTCAAGGCTGGCTGCCCTTTCTCCAGGCGGCAGCAGCCACAGCACTTCTGGTAGCCCAAACTGACAAGTTAGCTCTGAGACAAAAAATCCCACCTCCACTGGAACAAAATCTTCCCCATAGTTTTTTTCTGGACACAGGCTTCTCCCCTTTCAAAATCCTTTACAAAAGGCCTCCCCCTCGTGTCAAAGCTGTTTGAGGTGATCTAACAGAGGTCAGACATGTAACTTTGCAACAACAAATCCAGGCTCTAGAAAAAAAAAAAAAAAAAAAATTCAGGCCATTCACCAGTGGGTAAGAGAACAACTCCCAGTTAGGCTTAGCCCCCCTGTACACCCCAACAAGCCAGGTTCCTCTGTTTGTGTAAAAAAAAAAAAATACAGCCCCTAAAGCCCTGGTGGAAAGGTCTCTTTACTGCCTTGTTGTCTACTCTTACTGCAGTCAAAGTAGCTGAGGTCACTCCGTGCATACATCACAGCAAACTCAAACCAGCCATGACCTCTTGGGACTGCATTCCTCACCACACTTCACCCTGCAAATTGACTCTCTGGAAAAGAGGACCAAAAACAGCCATGGAGACCCCAGATGACAACAGCCCTGCTCTAGTCACTCCAAGGGCTGACCAGTCCATGCACAGCAGAAGCCTGAGGATCTTCAGACAAGAAATAAAAAAACTAATTTATGTCCCAGTACAAAAGTCGTCAGGCTAAAACCCAAAAAGCCTCTTCAGAGGCTGGTTTAACATGTTTGGAGGGTTCAAAACCCTTATTATATGGTTCTTTTCTTTATAGACACCTGTCTCATCCTCCCTTGTCTGCTGCCTCTGGTAATATGCACAGTCACATCCTCCCTGGAGGCCATAGTAGAACAAAAAAACCACAGCCAAAATGTTCTCACTAGGAAAGTACCAGCCCCTAGACCAAAAGCAAGCTAAAGGTGATGTTGTTTGATCAGGCCACCTAAGGCCGTGGTCATGCATCAAAGGGGCAAATGAGGCACCCATACTTACCTGGCTGTGTCTAGCCTGGCTGCTGCTGTTAGGTACTCAATGTCTACCTGTCTGTGCCCCGCTATGCTGTAAGCAAGACCCTCGCCCAGATGTCATACAGACCCAGCTACAGCTGCATCCTTGCCTTGTTTTATGCTGTGGTTAACACAAACTGCTGTAACAGAATTTTACCAGCCTGTTTCTGCTTCCCTTTGTAATTTTTCCCCCTGAGACAACGTCATAACCATGTAGGACCATAAGATCAACCCCCTCACCCCCTGCTCTGTTACAAAAACCTGGAAATGCTATGATGTAAAAATAACAGCTCTGCTGATTTCGAGGCTCAGCCTTTGGACAAGAGTCCATTGAACCAATGTCAGCATATCAGTAAACTCTGTTTTCCTGTTTTAAGCTTCGGTGTTTCCTGCCTCTCCCTGTGAGTTCACAGTAACTCACTGCAACAATGTCTCTGAGTTATTCTGAGAATATTTCAGGCCAGAAACTAGTAGAAGAAAATAAGATGACGTGCTGTAGTTATATATGCTTCTTAACACACAGCTTTTAAATTATACATCACTAAAATGAAATCAAAGGAATATTTTGTTTTAAAGGATGTATATAGGTACACTTTTTCCTGGAAGCAAGATGTCTTAATGACAGCATTATATATGAATTGTCTAGCAAGATTTGAAAGACAAGTCCAATTTTTTAGGTATGATAAGAGGTTAAATTTCAGAGAAAGCTCACTTTTATGATTGGTACAGATCTTAAAAATATTAACTGAAGAAATATTTGTTCTTGAAGCATCAAATTTATATATTATTTGTCAACCACCGAAACAGCACCACTTGATAGAAAAATGTAACTCATTAAAATAAAATGAAACAAAACAAAGCATTATCGATAAAACAGAGTCACAGTCTTATATATTAGAGGTGGACTACAATGTACCTCTCAATCATTTTCTGTATCTTACAATCTTCCTGTGTTTGCTTTCATTTAAGAGTGATAAATTCAACCTATTATATTTGTACTATCCAATAGACTTTTCATACTATGCCAATAGACTTTTAATAAATAGGAAGCACACAGCCATAACTAAATAATATATTTATGTATTATTAATGATGTATGTTCTTGACAGTGATATAGGAGAGTGGTAGCAAGTGCATAAGCAAGGCAGTTAAAAATTGCCAACACAATGAGAAAAAACAAAACAAAACAACGAACATAATACAAAGTGACATTAACTATAATGTTCTTAATGTGTAATTAAAATTAATGTATAGGTACAACTTTTTGTGGAGTATATTTCACCTAATTATATCTTAGGAGAATGTTGCAAAAAATGAATCAACTAATAATGAAGATTGGGGTTAAAAATTGTTATATTTCTTTAAATTAATATTCTTTTCAGAAAATTTTTTCTTTATATCCCTTTAATCCACTCAAATTCTGTTTGGGCTTAATTTTTTTCTAACCCCTGGTAGTGAGTACACTGATCACCATGTTCAGAAGACTGAAACTCAACATCAATTTGTTTAGAAAAATAGGTTTTTAAACATGGCATGGACTTTAGAGAACAAATCATCACCTAGCTCATACCTTTTCTCTTCTCTGACATTGTGCAATGATTATATAAATATTATATTTTTGCACACTGCATTGTTAGTGGCATAAATTATTGGTATCATGCCAGACAACAGAGTGGGTTTATTCAATGAAAATATACTTTAAAAAATGTTTTTAAGTGTTTTTTTTTTCACTGACAATCATTCATTCTAGGAGATGGACTATTGATAGTTGCCAAGGAAATTAAATATATTAGAACCAAGGAAATTCAAAGTTTTAGGAACATGTATAGTAGTTGTTATAACATTTTGCATTTATCATATACATCAGGAACATATACTTGTACATACATATATATACACAAGTGTACATATATATGACATATATATATATATATGACATATACATATATATAAATAAGCAAAACCATGTGAAAATTAGTGAGGCTGGAAGAACAGAAGCAAAAGTATTTCATTTGTTCCTCTTCTGCCTTTGCACATGAGTGATGTATTTCTTGGTCTCTTATATACAGATGTGGTCCTTTTTGCATTCTTCTTTATTTTTTTTTCTTTTTTGTCTCATTATCTCTCTCTAGCCCATTAAATGTTTTATTTATTAATCTTAATTTTGATCTCTTTTGTTCTTTATTTTTTTTTGTATGAGCCCAAAGTTTCACTTTTAAGACATTTCCCTTTCTCCTTCATTTATTCAGAAAATATTATCAAGCAGTAATATGTAATGTAGTAATTTTAGTGTTGTGAAAATATGTTTAAAAAACACAAAAATTTCTGCTCATAAGTCATCCATTTTACTCCATTTGTCTAGGTGGTCTGACTAAATCCTGGAAATGTTCAGCATAGTAGTTTCTCTTGTTTTTGGTATTTTTTGGCTTGTAGAGTGACTGACTTATTAATGCTGTATAATCAAAAGAAACTAAAGAAATGTATGCGATCCACGGCACAATAGTAATGACTAAGTACCAATTGGGGAGAGGGGACATACAGGTCTCAACATACATCCTATAACTCCAAAATCCCATGTAAACCCTGTGAGTTGGCTTTAATAAAAATGAAGTGCTTTGACCTTTCAGGGCTATAAAATATATGACTATAGTATTCTTCTGAAATGTGGGGGTAAGCCCAGTACAGACTGATCATCTCACAGTTATCTATAAACTATGGGCAAAAATACAACAAACAAATTCAGTTATTCAATGGTTATAGAATATCAATACAAGCAGGCAAAGTTTTGAAGGGAGTAAAAACTTTGAAGGAACTACGAGCAAAGTGTGAGAACTGTATTTGTGGCTTCGCACTGAGGGAAGGCTGCAAATGTTGTGTGGTACAGGAAAGCTAAAAATCTACTTGATTGTCTGCCTTCTTTCTCAATAAAAACCAAGGGACGAAGTTCATGCAACCATGTCCATGTGAGAGTTAGAAGAGTGCAAGACGGGGAACTGAGATGTAACTGAGAATCAAACTAATGTTCACGTATTCTATAGTTTGATTCCAAACAAGTTAAACGAATTGTCAGTGCTCTTCAGAACAATATAACAGAATCCAGAGTCTTCAAAACAAAACATTTACAATTATTATGGTATAAACCAAAATGCTCG
>NW_007731169.1:158458-160604 GCF_000696425.1 Galeopterus variegatus
ATGCAAGAAACACATAAAGGACACACATATGCACATCATAGTCTAAGTACTAAAATCCAAAGTGAAAGACAAACCTGAAACATAGCTAAAAACAAAGATACTTTAAATATAAGGCAAAAAATGAATTGGTTAACACTTGATTTCTCATCAGACTATTATGATAATATTTTAAATTCGTGACAGAAAAAGAATAACTGCAAATGAAGTTATTTTATATATTCAGTGGAACTATCCTTCAAGAAATAAGGAAAAATAAGGACATTTTTAGATAAAGAAAAACTAAGAGAATTTACTGCTGTCACTCCCAAATGACAATAAATGCTAATTCCAGTGTCTTCAGTTTAAAGAGAAATAATACAAGAATGATGTTTGGACATACACAGACAAATAAATGGCATCAGAAATGTTAAATATCTATATAAATATAAACATTATGTATCGTTTTTGTTTTTTATCTTCCTAATACATATGGTAGCTTAAATCATAAATTAAAATGTTGTGTGAAGTTTATATTTCTACATGTAAAAACTGTATAATATAAAGAATCAGAAGAGGATAAGCAGAATCCTATATTTAATACTAGCCCTTTTGAAAATATTTACAACTTTTTTAGAAAGTTGCATATACACAATACATCTATCATGTAATAAAGCCATTCAGCTCCTAGGTATTTACCCAAAAGAAATAAAAATATACAAATATTTGTATCAGATTTTTATAGGAGCTTTATCCAGAATAAAAAGAAAACTAATATCCATCAGTAAATAAGTGAATAATGAAAATGTGGTATATCAGTATTGATATACCCAACAACATGGATAAACTTTACAATATTTATGCTGAATGAAAGACACCAAAACAAAAGCATACAGACTGTATGATACCATTTACAGAAAAATAATCAAATAAATAAATAAGTACAAACTGATCTAGAGTGACAGAAGGGAGAGAACTGGAGATCCCTGGTTGTTGGAGATAACATTTACGGATGATGAAAATGTTTTCAATCTTGAATTTCACAGCCCTCAAAAATGTATGTAGAAGAGAAGTGGAAAATCTTGGGGAACATCTAAGATTCCGCCTACATTCACATACACACACCTACGAGGGTACTTCAAAAATTTTGCACAAAATGGAATTAAAAGGTAATATTAATCTTTCTATTAACTTTTTGAAGACCCCTTGTACACACATGTTTTGGGGGTGTAGGAGGCAGGGTAGACAGTAGCATTATATAAGTAAGATTAACTTTATAATGCTGTAGAAAAAGCAACTCCAAAAACTCACTGGGTTAATGCCACAATTTCCCCCTCATTTATGTTACATGTTCAATGTAAGTCAACTGTGTACTTATTTAACTTCTATATTGTTTGCTTTATGAGATCCAGAGCTGGGTACGGCAACAAAAGTACTGAGAATGAGCACATTGTAAAGGAACAGAATCATGTGTATTTCAATATTACTGCTTATTTTGGATATATTATCTATTTATAGATATATCATCTAAAAATATTATATATTTTTTCTCTTCCCCCACATTGGTTTAGAGTTGAAGAAATAGAACAATTTAACCAAGGGGTTAGATTTGTATGGAAATGCTTTTCAAAGTGAGAGAATTTTAGGTAGGAAATGGAATTTGGTGGATTGCTCGAACCAACTGGAATTTCTTACCTAGGAACTTCCCTATTAGTTTTATTTTATTTTATTTTTTTGATCCTTATTATTGTGGATTTATTTATTTTTTTAATTAACTTACTAAAATTCATCTGTAACCCAAAATCAACGCAGATGTCCCCGACTTAATGATGATTTAACTTATGATTTTTCAACTTTACTGTGGTGTAAAAGTCATACCCGTTCAATGGAAATCACACTTAAAGTACCCATACAACCATTCTGTTTTTCACTGTCAGTTCAGTATTCAATAAATCCCATGAGATATTCAACGCTTTATTATAAAATTATAGAATAGGCTTTGTGTTAGATGCTTTTGCCCAACATTATGCTAATATAAGTGTTCTGAGCACGCTGAAAGTAGGTTAGGCTAAACTATGTTGTTCGGAAGGTTAGGGGTATTAGATGCATTTTTGACTTATGATATTTTCTTTTTTTGTTTTTTATTTTGTCAATATACAATGTAGTTAGT
>NW_007731169.1:161511-168206 GCF_000696425.1 Galeopterus variegatus
GCAATGTTTTAGAGAAACTGAGAGCCACATCTATTTCTTCAAAAGAAACTTGATCACCTTTTTTTTAGCTGACTTTTTTACTTCTTTTTATTGTTGCTAAATTTTGAAGACTTTCTTTAAAGATAGGATTCTAAGACACCTAGCTGAGTTTATGACTTAACTATTTTGTGTCTGTTCCTTCAGTTGTGTTATTCTCATTTGCCAGCTATCTTGTTATTTTTACAACCTAGCGAGGAAAAAATGGTGCTTTCTTTCCTTATTAAGTAACAGAAAGATCATGTCTGGTAATAGTGCGAATGTATTTGGCCTCATCAAGATGCTATGGGAATGAACTGCAAGAATGTACACTGTTTTAAATTAGCCATAAACATCACAGTTATTGTTTTCTGAAAACTTGTAAGTAAGCATATTCCCTTTTCTCATTTCAAAATGTGATTTATTTTTGCCTAAGCCAAGCAAGAAACTTGAAGAAAAAATATTTCCTTTGGTCCCTCATAATTAAGGTTCCCAGTTCCCTTGTATTTTCTCCAGGCTATACAAGCTCCACACAAATGGCCTTTGGCAATGCACTGGAACTATCAGTCTCACCTTTCAAAATGTTCCAATTTCAAGGGCTTTCATTCCACACCGTTGCCAGATAATCACAATCTTCATGATCTTTCTCTTTTCCTCCCAAACTTTCAAGAAAAGGTAGGGAATTCACACACATCATGATATATCCAGAGCTCTTTAAACACTGCCATGGTTTATGCCACAAAAATATTCCTCCTAGGGAGAATATTCTAATGCTACTCATATGAAAACTGGTTGTAAGCCATGAAACTGGGGAAGGGGTTTGAACTTGCAGAAGGGTTTTTTGCTGGTTATTTGTTAGAAACTCCACAGGAGCATTTTGTTCGTGTGTTTTCAGTTCTATGCTATTAGAGTTTATACAGATAACTGGGACTTTTTGCAGTTAGTTAATCACTGACATTAAAATTTATTTTATTAATGTATTTAAATAATTTTGCCAGTTACTTATGTTCTAATGGCGTTGATGGCAGAAAAAGGAACGACTATGCCTTAAAATTTGTAAAAGCTAAAATAGCTTTTCTGAGACTGCAAATCGCATTTTAAAGGTACATTTCTCTGATGCCTTTAGTCTTTGCTGTAGAATTCAGTGAAGATGTTTATCATTATACATCTGACTATGTTTAGCTTTGTTTATTTTAGCATGCTAAAATATTGCATTAAAGCTGCACCTGTTACCATCATTGAATTTAAGGGTCTCATGTTTCTAGTACATCCCTATTTTTGGAACGATATCTGGTACATCAGTTCCATTAAACATTTTCAGTCCTATTATGATTTAAACTGGATTTCACTAAATAGCCATGAATGTTTTTCCAAGCAGCTCTTTTGTTGTTACTATTGTAGCTCTCCTTGTTTTGTTTTTGAAAGTTTCCAATGAAGTATTGAGATGTTATTAGATCTCTTTATGAGATAATGCATAATGTAGGAGCTACAATTGTCAAAAAGCAACACCATTTTTCTCACAAGATTTTTAATGGGAAGATTTTTAATGTAGAAGATCTTACCTTCCACATGATTTACATTTCTTAATTATATCTCTTACTGTATTTAAAGATGTTCTCCACCATGCCTAACAAAGGATCCTGCATAGGATATGCTCACAGTTAATATTTGTTGAATTAAAGGAAAGCTAATAAAAATCATTATAAACACAATTTTGAGTTCACACTTCATTATGAACAAAGACTTTTACACTAAGTGAGGTTCTAGGTTTGCTACTTTCACATCTCAAGCAAGTCTTTGCATATTCACTTTGCTTCTTTCTTTCGTTAACTAACCACACATATTATTTCTATTGACATTGTGGTCTTTTTGAACTTGGCTATGTACATACTGTCCTTCAAAATATTCAATTTTTGAAATTTCTAAAAAAAAATACCAATATGTTTTACTATTTAATGGCTTATGCGATGGACTGAATGTGTCCCTTCAAAATTCATATGTTGGCATTTTAACACCTAGTATGGTAGAAATAGGATGTGGGGCTTGGGGGAGGAAATTAGTTATGAGGATGGAACCTCATGAATAAGGGCAGTATCCTTGTAAAAGATACCTTAAAGAACTCTGTCTTGGTCTTTCTGTACTGTGAGGATATGTAGAAGTTGGCAGTCTACAGTCTGGAAGAGGGTCCCCACTGAAACAGGACCATGCTGTCACCCTAACCTCAGACTTCGATCCTCCTGAACTATGAGAAATAAATTTCCAATGTTTATAAGCCACTAGTATATGGTATTGTTATAGCAGATTGAATTAAGACACCTTATAACTTAACACTAAAGGGAAATGTTAAAAAAAAAATAAAAAGCATTGTTACCAATTGGTGAAGTCACAAAGCCCTCAGTTTAGGATCATGTTTCCTAAGGGATGGATGCTGACTCCATTCATGAAACCTAAAGTAAAACTCAATAGGATATGTACATTCATTCATTCAATAACTACTTATTGAGATTTTTTTCTTCTATCAGGCACTGTCCTAAACACTAGGGCTTCAACAAAGCAGAAAAAGACTCACTGTCAGAAAATAATTCTAATAATTTTAAGGAGATGGTCACCAATGCTCTTCTTTCTCCTTGAAACTTTCTTGCAAAAAATAAAATACTATATATTTGAGCTATTTAGAGATGAATAAACAGAATTTGGATTCAAGTTCTTCACGAAAATAAGTACAGGATATCTTATCACATTTTCAAATAGTTTATTTATTGATTTATTGATTCAGTTTACATGTACCCTTCACCTTTTCTGTGGAAATATTCTAGGGCTGGAAAAGAGCACTGGACAAAATACTCTGTGTTCCCATCCTCAAGAAGTTTGCCTTCTTTTTAAAAAAAGTCTATAAAAATGAAAGCATCTTAAAAATAATAACATTAGGAGGACTGACAACTTATAGATAATATTTCAGTTTTAAATGTAATACCCATACATCTTTTAGCTCCTAAGATTATAGAGATAAAGATCCTATAATTTCCTTCTTTAATACAGAAACAGTTGAGCCAAAACATTTGGTGACAACAAAGAAAATGAAATAGAATGGCTAACAAAATATCTGCATCTAGTATATTTAGTATATATTTTATAGTGAGAATGAAAAGTAGAACTTAGGCTCTCTATATACACTGCTCTGTTTTCCTCTTGAGCCAATATGTTAATTATATCGGATTTGGACCAGTTCAGAAGCATATTTCTGCCTCTTAGTACTTACTGCCTTCTTCCTTCTTTTTATATAAATTTGTTTGTTAAAAATGCTTACATTCTTCTTCCTATTGTTTTTTTTTTTTTTTTGACATGCAAGTTTTCCTCAGAAGCATATTTCTGCCTCTTAGTACTTACTGCCTTCTTCCTTCTTTTTATATAAATTTGTTTATTAAAAATGCTTACATTCTTCTTCCTATTGTTGTTTTTTTTTTTGACATGCAAGTTTTCATTAAACATGCAAACAGAAATTGAGTAAGGAAGCTACGTAGGCTGTTATTAACTGATTCTTCTTCTTCTTCTTTTTTTTAAATAGGAAGCTTTCAAATTCTAATCATGTGCTTTTGGGTTGAATCAGACTTAAGTAATGTGTAATATACCATTACAAATTATTTCCCAGATATTAATTTGAATGTAATACTAAAGAGATATGGATACTCTTTGGGTTGAGAAGAGTTCCAGGTTACAGTTAATATTAATTATGGGAACAGAATATAAACAAAACCATTCAAGGGACACCATTTACAGTAGGGTTTAGGAAATGGATGGGGAGAATTAGAATATTTTAAGGGACTGTAAAGTACCATTGATGAAACAATTTTAAGATAATATCAAAAATATATACAATTAAATAGATGTATTGGAGAATGAATTAGTATAACATGGATAGAGAGGGCTACTGTAAAAATGTAATTACATAAGAAAATTATTCTTTATCACTGCCTTGAGCACCATCTATTTCTTTATTTACTGCATAACTATTGCTACTTAATAGTGACAGACACTAGATAAGATATTTAAGGGTGAATATAACTTTGCTCTGCCATTTTGGCATTACAGTCTATAAGGGAGAAGAATAGAAAAATGGGTCATTTTCATATAATATATACTATGTTATCAGATAAGTAAAAGTCCATCATTCTGTGGGAAAATTTAGAGTAGCCCCAAAGAAGAGACTATTTGTTATCTTGATTGCACATGCATTTGTTTCCAGGGATTACCATGACTCCGACATTTCAAAATTGATAGACTATACCACAAAAATTAAAACCAAAGTTAAGATTTGTGATGAGTTAAGATAAAAAGCTTTGGGAACCAAAACTTGCATGTGTTCTTTAGAAAGTGAATAAGCAGTTTAGTCATCAAAGGAGAAAACTCAGAAATACGCTGGTAAATAAACAACAACAAAAATGTATACATAACCTCAAAACTCATAAAATATCTTTCTGAGTTAGAAATCAGGTAAAAGTGGGCTGGCCAGTTAGCTAGCTCAGTTGGTGAGAGGGTGGTGTTATAACACCAAGGTCAAGTGTTCAGATCCCCATAGCAATCGGCTGCAAACCCCCCCCCCCAAAAAAAAAAACCCAAAAAAAACAAGAAGTCAAATAAAAGCAACCTCAGTGAGCATATGATATAAATTTGGAAATTCATAAAATATTAAATGTTTCAATCTTTTTCAAACCTATTTTTCACTGGGACATATAAAAAGAAACCCATGTCATTATTTAACATTCACACTAAATATAACAAGAAAAATGAGGCGGAGATTCTATTTCTTTTCTTGAAATGACAATGTTTCCCAAATTCCCTTTCCTTTCCCCACCTTCTGCCCTGCATATGCCTGAAGTGAAACACTCACGGCAGGAGAGAGGCACAGGAAACAATAGGATCCCTGTTTTATTTTCCTCTCTTGGTTAGATTCACAATAGTGCAACTCTAAATATGATGAAAACTGTTTCTACTTACCCGGGAGTGAGGGGAGAACTGGCAAGATAACCTAAGTTCATGGAATAGTCTTGTTTATTTCATAAACGCTTGGGTCAAAAGACACACACGAAATAAGTGCACTGTGCATCTGAAATATTTAACTGGAAGAAATTCTTATTGTTATAAAATGCAAGCTAGTAAGATGGTAATAGCTTGTGGTTTGACTTCAGAGGAGCATAAGAAGCATGACTAAAGAGATTCTTTTTTGAATAGAAAAAAAGTCTAAACTCGGGTGTTCTAGTTGGTAATTGGAATCCTTTGTGACCTGGGAACAGAGGAATGAATAAGACCCAATAATTTGAACAAACTGAAAGGAGTCTGATTCATTCTAACGGTGGCTGACCTGGGAAACACTGAGTTTTTTTTCTTTCCTGAAACGTTAAAGTAAAGGCTGAAGAATAACTTTCCAAATTCATTGTAAATAGAATTTTAGTTCTGCCCTGGAAGAGTAGTTAGATAAAAAGAACTGCAGGTCAATGGTGTCATGTTTCGAGGAAGGCTCTTTTATTCTCCCTTTCAGGGTTTTATCACTTTTGTTTTTCCTACAAGTTGTCTTCCTTCTACCCCACCCCCCCCACATACATGCACACACACACACACACACATACAAAGTAGATAATGATTGACCTTTGTGCAGTTGCTTTACTTTTTTCCATTTTTGAGTGTCCTGAGCTTCAATGTATTTTGTCTTCAAATACACAGTAGCCGTGGATCTTTTCAGCAAAAAATAGTCGTTGAACTGTGGGAGCCCATTTCCTCCATACACAGAGAGAGTGGAAGTGCCTTGGAAGTCTTGTCACCTCCTTTTCCTTTCCAATACATGTATACCTGTACCCTTTACCTAAAGACTGATGGGTAGTCACTTTCTCTTGGCTGTCAAAGCCCCTGATACTTTGTCTTAGCCCAGAGCAACTCTGGTTATAACATACTCCAGAGTTCCTCTGTGAAATCCGGCAGAAAGAACACACTGATTTTTCCCTGAGATCAAAATCTTCTGTTCTCCCTCCCTTCTGTCCTTTTAACCTCACAGTTTTAGGAAAAATTTTAAAATAAATCATTAGTACACAAAACATTAGCTAATGGTTGCTTCTTCAGGGAAAGCTAACAAAAAATATTGACTTATCATACTCAGTCCTTTCTTCAAGATTCCTTGTAGCTCCTGTTTTCTCCTTAGAATGTTCACTAACCTCTCTTTTTCTGAACTTTAATACAGACTGATGGTGCTCTCAAATATTTTAGAAGTGGTATCAAAACTTTTAAATTAGCGTTTCTGGGCCGGCCCTGTGGCTCACTCGGGAGAGTGCGGTGCTGATAAATTAGCGTTTCTCTCTTTCTCTCACTCTTCGCTCACCTCTATCCTCTCCCCACTTGCCCCCCACCTCTCTCCTGTGTGTTGGTGTATTTTGTCTCCTGAACAATGAACTTTTGAAAAGTTAGATACATGTCTTTCATCTTTCCTTTTCTTCTTTTCTTTTCTTTTTTTTTTTTTCTGTATGTCATGCTATATTGGTAAGCAGTGAAAAAGAAATTCGTGGATACTTAATAAATTAAGGGATAAGTCCCTATGGAAGGAAATAAAACATGGTGAGAAGTTTATTCTTTCTTTAAAATCTATATAAATGTTATGGCCATATAAATCACGAGTAAAATTATTGAGTGAGTGA
>NW_007731170.1:0-644 GCF_000696425.1 Galeopterus variegatus
GCGCTGTCTCCTGGCATGGCCGCTCCAGACCCGTCGCCATCATCCGGAGGCACAATCCAACCCCAGGATCTGGGAGCAGCGTTGGGGCGGCGGTTTAGCGGAAAGAACTGGGAAGATGGTTTTGCTGTATTGAAAAGCATTTACATTTTAATTTCTAAATAATATGGTGTGATATTAAATGTCTAATGCACTGTTGTTTGGCATTGTAATGTGCAGCTTCTGATTTAAAGTCCTGATATTAATAACTGTTTTATGGTGGAGGTGTTCTAGCTTTTCTGCAGATGAATCTTTCAATACCTATAGGCAAAAATAAGTTTTTAAAATGAGAAGTCATTTTAAGATTGGAGAAAGCAGCAAACCCTCTTTCTTCAATAGCCTGAAAAGAATAAAGACTTGGTTAACTTTGTAATCCAGTACTTTAGTATTCTTTTGTTGACTAGGCTATGGGAATCTGTTGACATTTTTCCAAACCATAAACCAAATTAGAACTAAAACATTTCATATTTATAGTTAAAGCAACTTAAATACACATTTGTTCTCTCTTAAAATAATTTACTGTTTGGGCCGGCCCGGTGGCGCACTGCTGCAGTGCGCTGCTTGGGAGCGCGGCGGCGCTCCCACCGAGGGTTCAGATCCCACATACA
>NW_007731170.1:1413-17988 GCF_000696425.1 Galeopterus variegatus
CGACACTGAGGGTTGCGATCCATTGCCGGTCACGAAAAAAGACAAAAAAAAAAAAAGAAAAGAAAAATAATTTACTGTTTTACGGTTGAAGAAATATATACAGAATACATGATTCTTTAAAATTTTTTTCAGCAGAGGGGCCGGCCCGGTGGCACACTGCTACAGTGCGCCGCTTGGGAAGCGCGGCGGCACTCCCACCGAGGGTTCGGATCCCACATGCAGACCGGCCGCTCACTGGCTGAGCGAGGGGCGGGAGCAACGCCGAGGGTTGCGATCCCGTTGCCGGTCCCGGTCCGGTACAGGCGCGACACTAAGGGTTGTGATCCGTTGCCGGTCACGAAAAAAGACAAAAAGGAAAAAAAAAATTTTTTGTTCAGCAGAGAGATTTTTGCTGTAGACGTCCTAATAGAGTCAAATTTTTAAAAAAATTCATCAATTTATGACTGATTAGTTGAAGTGGAGGGTTGCTGTTTCTCTACAAGAATTTACTTTTATTAACTTAGTTAATAAAAACAAAAATGTAACAACCAAATCATTGCTCAGATTTCTGTTTTAATTGTTGGAAACTTTAAAACTTAAGTTGCAACTTTTGAAGGACTAGTGTGTACCTACCATAATAAAGCCATTGTCTAGGATAGAGTTATGTTTACTTTATATTACCTTTATAGCAAATGAAAATAATGCCTTAGTTTTTTAAAAGAAAATTTAGATTGCACTGAATATTTCTGTCTGGTGATTTATCAGATGTACTCTTCCCAATAAGTTTGAGATCTTGGTGACTTATAGTGAGCAAAAATATCATGTCACAACTTTAATACCTTCTTTCCTCACAATTTTGACTTCAGATTCCTAGAAGCTCTCAATCACTTTGAGAAAGCAAAAACCTTGATTTATCGTCTTCCTGGAGTGTTAACTTGGCCCACAAGTAATGTGATTATTGAAGAGTCTCAGCCAGAGAAAATAAAGGTAATAGTTTATTTCTGCAGAGTGTTTGCTATTAACTATAAAAGCCCATCTGCACTGACTGAAGTAAAACAAGACAAAGAGGTAGGAGCACTATATCCCCACCTTTCCCACAGCGTTCCTCCTTTAAAGTTTAATGAGAATCACTGACATTTATTGAATGTTTCCTACGTGCCAGTCACACACCTTCCGTTTATCATTACATTTAATCCTTTCAGCAGCCCAATGAGATGGGTACTATGAGCATTTCCATTTTACAGCTGAGGAAGATTAGGTTTACAGAGGTTAAGAGATGAGCTCAAGGTTAAGCATCAAAGAAATGGTGGAGCCAGTACTTGAGTCTAGGCATTCTGACTTCATTGCACGTGTTATTAAGCAATGTGCTATGCTGGTTCTGCTTAGAGGAAGGTATAGCATCGTTGTTTCGTCATAGTTACTGTAGTTACTGAGATAATACCTGAAAATTCAGAAGATATAAATTTAGTTTCATTGCCAGAAGCATAAGGATGCTTTGCTAGTTCTGGAAAGACTAAATTATATGTGAATTGACTGAGATAGGCCTTTACTTGTGGTGAACCCTTGTGCATACTCAGAACTTGCTTTTGGCTCAAGCTTTGGGGAGGGGAAGTGGTGGACTAATGGGTACAAAACTATGCCATCCACCCTAAGTTAATCATTGTGCAGTATATGCATGTATTGAAACAACACACTGTACCCCACAAAGATAAATGTAAATAAAAATAAATATATAAAACCACAGGGTTCAACTTTTACAACTCAGTAATAAAATGACAAATAATCTAATTAAAAACTAGGCAGAGAATCTCAATAGACATTTCTGCAAATAAGATATACAGATAGCCAATTAGCACATGAAAAGATGTTCAGCATCTTTAACCATCAGAGAAATGCAAATCAGAATCACAGTGAGGTATCACTTCACACCCACTTGGATGTGGATAGACTATAAGTATTAGCAAGGATGTGGGAAAATTGGAACATTCATAGATTGCTGGTAGTAATGTAAAATGGTGCAGCTGTTTTGGAAAACAGCCTGGCAGTTCCCCCCTGAAGTTAAATATAGAGTTACCATATGACCCAGTAATTCCGCTCCTAAGTATGTAGAGAGACAGGAAAACACGTTCTCACAAAAACTTGTACATGAATGTTTATAGCAGCATTATTCATAATAGCTGAAAATGGGAAAGAGCCCAAGTATCCATCAAATGATGGATAAATAAATTAACAAAAAGTACTGGTGCATTCTACAACCTGGATAAACCTTGAAAAACATTATGATTCCAGTTATATGAAATCTCCAGACAAGTCTATATAGAGAGACAAAATAGATTAGTGATAATCTGGGGCTGGGAGGTTGGAGGAAAATAGGGAGAGACTGCTAATGGGTATAGCGTTTCTTGTTGGGTGATGAAAATGTTCTAAAATTAGATTGTGGTGACAGTTATACAATCCTTTGAATATATTAAAAACCACTGATCTGTATGCTTTGTGTGAATTGTATGATATGTCAATTATACCTCAACAAAGCTGTTTCAAAAAAATAAAACACAAAACACAGGAATTGTTGGATTTTCCTTTCTTCATACAAGATTGGGATGGAGACATAGGAGCTATTGATAGCAAAAAGCCAGCAATGGAAGCATGGCATGAGTCTTTTGAGAGCTTCGGTAGCAATGGAATAACTCCCTAGGGAATTGACACACACCAGTGGCAAAGATGCAAGAGATAGATGAATGGGATCCTAGGTGAAGTTTTGTTGGGAAAGAGGAGAGAAAAGTCCTCAGGGTTATCCTAAGGGTTATTCTATCTTATTTGACTCTTTCTTAGTGCATAAAAGAGATTTCTAAGAGCTGTAAATTATAAAATGAAGTTTGATGATTATAACAGAGGACAAGATTTTGATTCTGACTCTGAAATTCTGATAAAAATTTTTTGTTCATTCCTCTTTTTTGCATCTCTATGTGCCTCTGTATCAGCTTCCTTTTAAAAGTAAAAACTAAAAGTTGTGTGTAGTTCTTGGCTAAAAAAATTCAGTCATTCCTATGCTGAAAATATTTTGATGGCAAGAAGTTATTGAAATCACAAACATTTTTATTGACAAATTAGTGTTGTAATGGTATTTTTTTGTTTATTTTGTTTTAGATGCTATTAGAGAAATTTGTTGAAGAATGCAGGTTCCCTCCAGTGCCAGATGCCATTTGTTGCTATCAGAAGTGCCGTGGATATTCCAAAATCCAGATATATATAACCGATCCAGACTTTAAGGTAAACAGTGAATGTACAGTAGGACATTAACTTGCAAAACTGTGCCTTAATATGGATTCATAACAAATTCTGTAATTGGAGGCAGTCAAATTCTCTGGCTTTCTAGCAGTTTTATGTTCTCTTGTCCTCCCCTTCCCCTTGACTTCTATAGGTCTACATCATCTCCCCAGGGCCACTGAAATAAATACTGTGGGCTGGGGTGGTGACTGAGAAGGCAGGCTAGCTAATTCCATTTCCTCCTCCTAGCCACTGTTTCATGTAACTGCCTAGTCTTTAGAAGCATAGGAAACAAAATAAGATTGCTGCCTCTAATTTATTGCAATTCTAATCTCTTGCAAAATTTGAGTCCAAGAATCTCAAGTCTATTGTGATCACTGAATTAGCCTTTAGAGACCTAAATTTTAAACTAAGTCTGTCATTTAATTGAGTGAATAAGTTACTGGTGTATTCAAGAAGATAATAGCTATCCACTGTTCCACTATCCCTGGTTAGTAGATCAGATGAACTAATGTTTATAAGATATTTGATACATTATAAAGGATATTACAGTTGTATGCTGTGGAAATGAATATGTCAGTCAAGTTCTGTATCTCCTATCTACCTATCTGCACTAGGCACTTTGGGGTACATAAGTATTGTACTCCCCAACAAGGAGATAGAATGTTTGGTGATGTCTGCCAGGTGAATGCAACAACTGTCTATCTTAATATGTATGT
This sequence comes from Galeopterus variegatus, assembly GCF_000696425.1. Taxonomy (NCBI): domain Eukaryota; kingdom Metazoa; phylum Chordata; class Mammalia; order Dermoptera; family Cynocephalidae; genus Galeopterus; species Galeopterus variegatus. The sequence continues at coordinate 5,379 of NW_007731170.1, forward strand.
TATGGGTGTGTGTGTGTGTGCATAGACACTTTAAAATATCAATTAAAAATTTTTTGAAATCCCAGGGTTTTATACGAATCAGCTGTTGCCAATACTGTAAAGTAGAATTTCATATTAACTGCTGGAAGAAGTTAAAAACAACAACCTTTAATGATAAAATTGACAAGGTAAGGCATAATATGATTGTCTGGGTTTTTTTAGTATGCTTATTGTACATTGATTTTTCCCCCTACAAATATTCAGAAGAAGTCTTAAGTGAATATAAATTCCTTTTTGAGCATTCTAAAGTAGAAAATCAGTTTTTGTTTATAGTTTATACAACTATAAAGGTAGTAAGCATAGAGGCCTTAACCAACTTTTGTATTGGGAATGCTATGAACAAAAATAAAAATTTAAATGTCTGATTTTAAAATACAGTTCTTAAATTATGCACTGATAATAATTTTAGTCCTTCAGGGATCTTTCATTTAATCACTTGAAAGTTTTGATATAGAATTGAGGTCTCAAAATTTTTGTTTTCTGCCAAAATTTGGTAGGTAATTTGTACTAAGAAACCAACTTAAATTTTATACTGTCATTTCTCACTAGGGTTTTTCTTATTATCAAGATAATGATGTAATTACCATTAGCTAGGTAAGCTTTGAGAGAAGGCACAATTTTGCAATCATATTTGCATTCGTAGAATTTGTTTCTGATCTTTTTAAACTACATACTTTAAAAAGAAAACCTTTTTCTACATGCAGGGCTCATGCAGACAACCATTCTTATTGGGGGGAAAAAATAAGGTGTTTGGGCTAGGTGTCTATTAGAAATAGGAATTATTCAAATTTTGTAGAAATAAATTCTCACATTTTGTACATTTTCATAGTTAACTAAAGATATAATGATATGGCCAAATAACTGTTGGAATTGAGTCACTTCTACTATGTCTTTGTCCTACCTAAACTGAGTTTCTCTAGCAATACACTCTCCCTTAATGGTCTTAACCATTCCCATAGTTTTAAATACCCTCTCTAAATTAGTCAGCTTTCATTGGAATATGCTACAGTAATATACAACCCAAATATCTTGTGGCTTACAATAAGAAGGTTCATTTCTTGCTTTCATTAATTGTGCTGCAGTTCTATATTTGTTGGCCAGGGTTGGGCTGTAGCAGCTCTCGTCTATGTGGCTGTGTTCTTTGTTTCTGAATCCAAGATGAAGAGTGGCCCTTTTCTAGAACAAGTTCCTGTGTCAGAGGGAAAAGAGTAGTGCAGTGTTCCTAAACCTTTTGTTTAGATGTGGTGTACGTCATGTCAGCTCACCTTGCATTGACCAAAGGAAGTCACATGGTCAACCCAATGCCTGGAAATATATTCTTCCTACAGGGATGCTCTGAAAATCACATGGCAATGAGCAGGGACTTTCAGTGTTTCCCCAAAAAAGGTTTTAGACCATATTTTGACTCTTCCTGATGGTAAAATGGTATACATATATAGGTTTGCCACTCTCCCCCCAGACATAACCTTCTTTTTTTACTTAAATAGGATTTTCTACAAGGAATTTGTCTAACCCCTGATTGTGAAGGTATCATTTCTAAGATTATCATCTTTAGCAGTGGTGGTCAAGTAAAATGTGAAGTAAGTATCTAATAAAGGGAAAACTATTAAATTGATAACCAAAATGTTTATACCTTTCAAAACATGTTTACCTTTGTGGAACTTGTATGATTTGGGTCTTGTCTTTTCCAGTTACTTCATTTAAGAAAATATGGAAAATATTCATTAAAATGAAGGTTCTCTTATTCTCTTGTTTCCTAATAGGAAAAGGAAGCCTTTTACATTTTAGTTTTACTGTTTTTACTTTTTGATAACTTTGTTTTCTTAATCCCCAGTAAACTTTGGGCATTAGATGGGGAGGAGTGCCTTAAGGGATTACCTTTAACTTTACTGCATGGGAGTAGCAGGATGGGTGGTTCTAATAATATTTGTAGCTTATTGGGTCTTCTGCTTACTCTTAATTTTTTAAACTTCTTCCTAAAATATGTCTACTCTTTTATTCCACTTTTCTGTAAATTATTTTGCTAAAGCTTTCTGGGCTTTTGTCTGGGTCAGAACATCATCACTGTTCTCTATCAAATTGAACATTGATTCTTTGTGCTTCTGAAATACTTGTTACTTATGGTTTTGTGCTTTTTGTCATGGGAATATGAGACAAATTTTGTATGTCTTTGTTTGATTTAAAGTTTGAACACAAGGTTATAAAAGAAAAGGCTCCTCCAAGACCTATTCTGAAACAGAAGTGTTCTAGGTAAGATTTTTAACAGTCAATCAGTACTTTAATGATGTCTCTTAGAATATAATTCTATTAAAGACAGATTTCTAAATTATGCTTTTTAAAATTGCCTGTGTACACATATATCCAAATGAGTGTTTTTAAAATGATTTTTATGGATATTTAAAACTTAAAGAGAATTAGCTTAGAATGGTATTTAAGAACTTGAATCAGAATCCTTATTTAGTGGTTTAATTTATAAGTAAAATTATGACATTTGATGCTGTGAAATTATGTGTTTCATCAACATTTGGCACTTAAATAAAAATTATATATTTTGCTCTTAGTTGTTTAAACTTTAATTCCAAAAGCATTTTTTAATCTCTCTTCAACAAATGTTTTGAACCATTGACTATTTCTTATCCTGAAATACTCAGTGTACTGTCTCAATTATTTACTTCTCTGTATTTTTTTGTTCAGAGCAAATAATTTCAATTCTTTTTTCTTTTCTTTTTGGTTCTGCTTCTTGCTTTTCATTCTTTTTTTTTTTTTTTTTTTTTTTTTTTTTTTTTTTTTCGTGACCGGTAAGGGGATCGCAACCCTTGGTGTGATGTCGCCCACACCGTGCTCAGCCAGTGAGCGCACCGGCCATTCCTATATAGGATCCGAACACGCAGCGGGAGCGTCGCTGCGCTCCCAGCGCCACACTCTCCCAAGCGCGCCACAGGGCCAGCCCTCATTCTAAGGAATGATTCTTATTATTTGTAACCAAGAAAAGGCAAAAGAAAAGATAAACTGAATTATTTGTTGGAGAGAATTCATTGTAACCAGATTAACCACATTCCTGTGTTGAAAATAATATTTTACCATGGGGTCTTTCTTTGAAATGAGAGGTTACATGTATTATCTTGGCAGAGTAATTTGTACTATTCCTGTTTACCGTATGCAGTAATCTACAAGGAAACAAATCTATACAAGCTATACATTGCATCCTTAATTAGAAATTACTTAATCATTGAGGTTCTTGTTTTCATGAAGCAAAAAAACCTTATTTTGGCTGAATTGGACCATATATCTCAACAATTTTTTATATTGAACAGAAAATGTAGGCCAGATTCTAACTAAAAAGGAAAACTTCTAGCCTATATCTTGGAAAATGGTTTTTACAATAAGCAAAGGAAAGTAGTTCATTGAGCTTATAACAAAGGTGAATTATCATTAATCGTAAATATTTATCAGCCTAGAGAAGCTAAGACTAAAAGAAGACAAAAAGTTGAAGAGAAAGATCCAAAAAAAAGAAGCAAAAAAATTAGCACAAGAAAGAATGGAAGAGGACTTAAGAGAAAATAATCCACCCAAAAATGAAGAGCAGAAAGGTAGGCAGAAGTCCTAGGCATGATAATAATATACTCTTGCTTCAAAGCATAAATTATAAGTATTCATATCATTGGGCCTATTTTAATCATTACTGAATTGAAATATAGGTTTCTGTTAATATTTTAATACTATCACTGTCTTCTGTTACTCCAAGATGGGGAGTGGGCACTGATTTTAGAAGCAGTGCACGGGGATTCCAATGCTGGCCTGTCACTAACTGGGCAAACTCCGTGTCAGTTTCCTCATCTCCAAAGGGGAGGTGGACATATTATCTGATCTGTGTGTTGTATGTTTCACAGTGCACTGTAAATTCTTCTGTGTGGACTTAAGTGCCAAAATGTTGAACTGTAAATTGGGTACTAAATACCTGAAATAATGCTGAGTTCAAATGGAGACAGTTTATAAAAAGTGCCATAGAGATTACTTTCTATTTTGCACCCATTTTGTCTTCATTCCCTAACTAAATGGGAATGTCTCATTGGTAATTCTACTGCTCCTGTGTCATATTGGCCAGTATGTTTATTTTTAGTTTGAGTTGAAGTACGTTTTCCTGATTTTCTACTATTATGGATGGCTGTGTTTCCAAAATGAAATATTTTCTACCTGCTCTCTTTATTTTTCATCTAGTATTTCATCAGTATTTCACAAATCATTCAAAATTGTCTTTCCCACTGAAAAAATTTCAGTGAATGTATTACCTTTGCATGCTTAAGGTCTAAACATATATATTGAACATAAAATTAAGGTAGTTTATGAGGCTGGGTTAGGATTGTTAAGACAAGTTACCTTATTTCAGAAGGACTAAGTTTTTAGATGTTGTAATACTAATAATGCAGAATGAAGGGTATGTTTGGTTTAATGTGAACTTTCATATCTTTTCAAAGATATTGTTAAATATTTATATTTCTCATATTAGTTTTCTTGAGTTGTTTATGTAAAATGGCATATAAAATCAGAGTTATATTTTATATTATCATTAATATTACATTATTTCTTTCTAAGTTTATATCATTGGGAACTATTCCTATGTATCACTTTTACCGTTGCTATTTATCCTTAGAAACTGTAGACAATGTTCAGAGTTGCCAGTTCCTTGATGACAGAATTCTACAGTGCATAAAGCAGTATGCTGACAAGATTAAATCTGGTATACTGAATACTTCCAAGCTTCTCAAAGAATTGCTTTCTTGGAAAGTTTTGAGCACAGAAGACTATACAACCTGTTTTTCTAGCAGAAATTTTCTAAATGAAGCAGTGGACTATGTCATTCGTCACTTGATTCAAGAAAAAAGTAGAGTAAAGACAAGGATATTTCTGCATGTTTTGAGTGAGCTTAAAGAAGTGGAGCCCAAATTAGCCACCTGGATCCAGAAACTTAACAGCTTTGGTATGTCATTTTATACTCTAAAGTGATGTAGTTCAGTAGGGAGGGTAAATGTAGGCCTCTGAATTCTTTTTTTTTTTTTTTCCTATCATATCATTATGACTTTTTAAAGGCAGGACTATGGATTTATATGGTTAAAAATACTGTCCTCCCTCTGCCCCTCTTCAGTTTTAGGTTATTTTATAGTTTTATAGATAGGTTATAATATACTTTTTCAAAAGGTATAGATAAAAGAAAGGTCAGTCAGTAAGGAAATCCAGACCTATGTTATGCTAAACTATTTGTAAATGTGTAAAGTATGTGAATACTAGGCACAACCATGTGTAAATAGCACATGGAGTCTGCTGTGTGTGGAGTGCCCTCTGGGATTGTGCAGCTCAGTAGCTGTGTGGAAAAAGAAAAAGGATCTAAAATTCAGATTCTTTGAAGAAAAATTTAGAAGGAAGAGTAGATGAGACTAATTGCTTAGGGTCACCTAAAGCAAACCTAAATCTAAGGATTAAGAGAAATGTATCCTGGGTTTGAACTAGGCTAATTGTGAATCTCAGAATTATACAACTCTGTTACTCTGTTCTGACTTGCCTAATTTGGCTGGGAGAAGGGAAGGTTGAAGAAGACTCCACAAGCAAGCTCTTTGCCCAAGGCCATGGAGTGATTGCAGAGGGCAGTCGCAGATACAGTTGTTGTCTAACACTAGGTAGGGATGCACTGGGCACTTACCAGAGCACTGTTTATCTTGGTGACCAGGACACCAACTGACCTAGCACAACAGTTGATTCCATTGGCAGCTGTTAGTTAAAAGGCTAAAGGGAGCTGCAGAAAAGAGAGCAGGGCCTTCCAGGAGCAGTCCAGAGTCTGCCAGCTACCCCCACCTGCCCAAGTTTTTAGAGACATGGGGTTATTATAATTCTAGGGTTTCAGACAAGATAGTCATCAGTTTCTGTCAGTAGAAACAAAGTAAGATGGCAGCAAGCTTGGCATAGTTAGCTGAGTGCTGCTGCTTTAAGCATAGGTCTCTGTGGGTTTCTGTTCCCAGAAAATCACTCTTAAGTGATAACATTGTCACTAGTGTCTGTCAGATAAATATAAAGTCATTGCCTACTCTGCTTTAGAAGATAGACTCAAAACTGGAGAAGTAGGCTTGTCTGGGTTATGCTGCATGTGCAGGAGTGCCAGCTACTGTTCATTCAGGTGAACGCAGCTGTTGAGCCTTTTGGCTCACTGCCAAGAAAATGTGAATATGTCTTTTAATGTACTCCATGTTTATTCGGAAGATTAAATTTATCATTTTAAGAAGTATGTGTGCGTACTACTTAGAGTTGCTATTTCTATTTAAAGTTGTAAAATGAGTTCAAGCATGCTCATTAATAAGGCTGTTTCTATAGCCCTGATATAAAACTCACATTTATTTATTAAAAGCAAGGAATTTCCAATTCCTGGAATTTTACTTCCTTCTCACAGAAGTCTATATAGTGGAGTCACATTATGTGCATTTTTTAACATGAGAGGCCAACTTACATATTTAGCAAAAGATGGAGAGGAAGAGAGAGAAATAATAGAGCACAAGTGAGAGAAAATTAACATTTTAATAGTTAATATGATCTGCCTGCATTCCCCTCACTGAACACATGCACACCATGACGTGAGCCTTGGATGGGGAATGTGAATGTGGTATTGGGATTCTCTTCAACCTTTTATTGTATGAGTATTTTATGTGGTGGCTGATTCTGGTGTTTAAAGATGCTAATTTCTCACACAACATGATCTCTGCAAACTATTTTATTTGGAGGAAATAAACAGCCCAGAGTAATTTTCACTCTGAGCAGTCTTTGCTTCATTTACTGACTTGGGAACCTAAGGCCCATGCATGGGGGGACTGTGCTGTACTAGAGGCATGATGGGGAAATGGAGGAGGGCTCTGTTTTGCTTTTTGGTGGCTGTGTTAGTAAGGAGTGGGACTTCAGCATACTTTCAGTAGGAACATATGAAATTGCAGCTACCCTGTTTTCTGGTTTGGAAAATGGAGAATAAAAGTGAGACTAGTTACCACCTTGATTTTTGTAGAGGGGGCTAAGGATGCTAACTGCTATTTTGGGGGGTAAGGAGCATTTCTTAGAGGTGTTGGGGGAGGAATTTACCCATTTCCTTTTTTAAAGGCACTTGGGAAGATTTTGCGTGTTATTGATGTTTTGTTACTGTGGAATACATGTAGAAAACATTGTAAAATCTCACTAGTTTGTACTAATTATAATGAACGTCATTATGAATTAGTGAAAAAATTATTGTTATATTTTTAAAGGAAGCCTTTGGCCACTTTATTCAACCAATAGATAATAAGAATTATTATGATTAGCACATTGGTGTTAAATGTTGTTTCTAAAATGCATAGTAGCTTTGTTCTCCAGTATTTAAATAGTCTCACTGAAAATATAAGCAAACTATAATGGAACCACTTTCAAAGATGTGAAAATGAATGTGATTTTATAATAAATAATTTTTCCCCTCTTCTGATTTGTGTTTTGTTGTTATTATAGGCTTAGATGCCACAGGATCTTTTTTTTCTCGTTATGGAGCATCTCTTAAGGAACTTGATTTCAGCATCATGACTTTTCTTTGGAATGAGAAATATGGTCATAAACTAGACTCTATAGAAGGAAAGCCACTTGATTATTTCTATGAACCAGCATCCTTGAAGGAAGCACGTTGTTTAATATGGCTGCTAGAAGAACACAGAGACAAGTTCCCAGCATTGCATAGTGCTTTAGATGAATTCTTTGATATAATGGGTATGTGGACTAAGTTTAGATTTATATTATACCTTAGGAAAATGTAATAAAATAAAATCTTAGGAAAAAATTTGTGAAGGATCTAATTTATTTAAATTCTTAAGAAAATAGTGAAAATTATTATAGTACAACTGGTTTATTTGGGGAAATTAGTGATTAACAGTAATGATTTTTTGATATTGTGAAACTTTTTTACTTTATCAAGCTAAGTATTATTCAGATGGGTATGTTCTGCTAACTAAATGCCATGTAATTTCCATCTTAGATATATTGTATATTAAATGGAAGGAATTTATTAGCAAGTGGTTTGATTTGTAGCATTCAGGAAACCTTCAGCCTGCAGAAGTAGGTGATGTTTGGGCCGGCCAGGTGGCGCACTGCTACAATGCGCCGCTTGGGAGCGCAGCGGCGTTCCCGCCGAGGGTTCGGATCCCACATACAGACCGGTTCCCGCTCACTGGCTGAGCGAGGTGCGGGCGCGACACTGAGGGTTGCGATCTGTTGCCGGTCACGAAAAAAGACAAAAAGGAAAAAAAAAAAAAAGAAGAAGTAGGTGATGTTTGCGGAGTCTAGAACAGATACCACATTTGTTTTAATGGTAAGAGCCTAAAACAGGGAGTCAGGAAAAGTAGGCTCAGCTTCTTCCCTAATTCAGTTCATTAAAAACTTTGTGTGTTGGGCCGAGCCCGTGGCACACTCGGGAGAGTGCAGCACTGGGAGCGCAGCAGTGCTCCCGCCGCAGGTTCGGATCCTATATAGGGATGGCCAGTGCGCTCCGGTGCGCTCACTGGCTGAGCGTGATGTGGCCGGTCACAAAAAGGACAAAAAAAAAAAAACAACTTTGTGTGTTGTCCTATTGTTTCAAGGGCTTAGTGCTAAGGTGTTAAAAAGGAATTGAGAAATGTTTACACTAGTCCCTGCCCACAAGGACCTTATGATCTAGAAAAGGGAATAAGAAGAATGCACTAATAACTGTAATATGATAGTAACCTCAATAAGGGAAGACCAAAGAAAGTGCCAGGGGCTTCAAAGGAAAGACTCACACTTTTCCCTGTGAGAGAGGAAAGCTGAGGTGTGGAGGCAGAGTTCCAGATGGGCTGTGAACATGGAGGTGAAATTGGACAGGTGGGTGTTGGGGCTTAGAGACATAGGATGGAGGGGAACTAGAGGACCTGTTTGGGTAATGGCATGGAGTCCAGTTTGGCACAGTCAGCTAACTAGAAGTTCCTTAGTTTCTCTTGGATCTTGGTTTCCTTATCTTTAAAATGAGAGGAATTGCAGCCAGTGATTTGTGTGGTCCTATTTGGCTTCAAAATTCTAATATTCTTAGATTCTAAATCAATTTTGGATTTTTACATTTTGTGGTACACATACATCTTATGATAATCCACTCTCCCTATTTTCCTCAGCATCAGATGTCTATATATTGTCAGGAGTTAGACTTTTAAATTCCATGCTGTTTGTTTTAAAGGATACATTAAAGGATCTGGCCTTGTATAACAGTGTCAATCATTATAAAGTTCAAATGCAGCACAAGAAACTGAAAAACTTAATTTTGTTGTGGCTCAAATATCTATAGATGGCTTTATCTTTCTAGGATATCACTTCCTGACATGCCACTTGATAGACTGAATTTATTGCCATCAGTTCGCTGCTGCTGGTGATAAAATGCTATCCTGGGACTGAGCTTAGAAAACCCAATACATGCTGGGATCACACAACAAGACAACTAAAAAGGGCACAGTTCCCTCTTAGTGTGCACTCTTCCTGATTCCTGTGTCCTATTCCTGAAACACACAATGTATGCACTGCGACTCTTCCTCTGCTTTTTATCTTGGAATCAGAAGCCATCAACCCAATTACTGGCCATCCCAACTATTTTCAAGTCCAGTAGCTCTGCCTCTCAACCTCACCCCAGACATTTTCAGTTTTATCTCTTTTCATTTAAAGAAAGGATTATACTTCTTAAAATTTTGAAGCCCACTGATCTTGTAAATCAGAGTATTCAATAACATCACCAATGCTATGACAAATGGGAGTCCCAGCCTCTCTCCTGTACTTTGGAGACATATTTCCCTAGGGAATTTCTGTGTAGATAGCCATGGGGTCCCTTAAAAGCAGAATGAGTGAACTCACTTACCACATTCCCAGAGACCTGTTTTTCCTAAATTTATCTCCATTAATAACGTTGTTTGTCTAGTTTTTAAGCAAGAAACCCAGGAATTAGTCTTGACTCTTTCTTTTCCCTATTACTGTTTTAACTAGTTTGTCATCAGTTCAAATAAACTTTATCTTTTATCTGTCCTTTCCTGTCTATCCTACTTCCCTAGGCCAGGACCTTAGTTATCTTTCCATGATTAGACTATTATAGTAGCCTCCAAACTGGTCTCCATGCCTCTAGACTTTCCCACTGCTAATCTTCCTTTCATATTGCCACTAGAGACTTTTCTAGAACATCTGTCTGATTCTGTAACTATTCTGTTTGGGAAACATTTGTTTTGCCTCCATATTACATTCACATCATCTGTTTGGATTTGTCATCACTCTCCCTGTGTGTCTCTCTGCACCCACCCCTCTTCTTACTGTGCCCAAACTTGCCTTGTACTTTCCTGCCTCCTACCTTTGCTCATGCAGTTCCTCCAGCCATGTTCCTTTGCTTATTTTATTTCAAGTCTAACTTAAATGTCCCTTCCTCCCCAGAGCTCTTCCTGACCCCTCCTTAGGCCTCTCAAAGAATTTATTGCTCCATCAGCTTTGTTACCATTGTATTTCATTGTGGCACTTAGCACACTGGGTTACAGGTGTTTGCCTGTTTGTCTTCTTGGCAGTAGAACATGAGCTCATTGATGGCACGCACTGTCTTATGCATCTCTGTTCCTCAGCGCCTAGCATAGATGGCACCTAGAAGGCATTCACGTTATACTGAATTGGATTGAAATTTTGTGGTTCCTTGTAGTTGGTTTCCCGTTTAGTCAGTCACTTTGCTCTTGGTTTTTAAACTAAACTTGTGTCAAAGCCAAATAAAGAATAGAATGTAGTTTATGCTAGTAGTAAAGGGGGTAATTTTAAGGCTTTAGTGTATTGTATGGAAATGTGAATGTTTAGTTTTCTAGAACCATCTGTTATCTTCCTACAGACAGCCGCTGTACTGTATTAAGGAAACAAGACAGTGGTGAAGCACCGGTAAGTTACTTGATGACTTTAAATCTTATGTTCTAATTCATGTTAGCCAAAGGTCAAGAGGAGGACCCAGGCCAGTGTCTATTTACATCACGGCTGGCATTCCAGAACCAAATTGGGAGGACTTCTGGGTAATGCTAATATTCCTCTTGGAATTGGAGCAATAATCAGCAAACTCTGAGGCTTAAATTAGATAATTCTTATAAAGTTTGATAGCTAATAAATGTTAATATTAGATATAGGAAAGGAAGAGTTCTTGAGCCATCTCCTGACATAAAGATGAAAAGTTATCTTTAGTGATTAAAATTTTAATGTTTTGCTTTTCTGGAAGGAAAACAAAGGGGCTTTGTTTTGAGTGGCTCTAAATTGATTTTAAGTTAAAACAGTTCCAGAGTTGTCTTCCTTAGAAGGTTGTAGTTGCTTGTATTCTTCCTTGCAGTTCAGAAATTCTTCAGTTTAGGGAGGTGATTAAATAGAAGAACAGCATTATGGCAGTTTTTAAAGAGAAAGGTGCTTGTTTAATGATTTTTTTCAGAATCAGATTGGCAGTTCAGAAATTCTTCAGTTTAGGGAGGTGATTAAATAGAAGAAGAGCATTATGGCAGTTTTTAAAGAGAAAGGTGCTTGTTTAATGATTTTTTTCAGAATCAGATCATCTATCTATACATGAAATTTTATCTTAATCTGCTCTATCAAATATTGCCCAGCATAGTATGGAAACACAGCTAACATACCCCATAGGGAGTTGAATGCTTCATTTAGTATTTGTGCCCCAGCATGTGGTCAGATGCAAAATGTTTAGTTCAGCTTAGTAAAAGGAGTGTAATAAAATTGTTATTATAGCATATAACCAGAATTACTTGAAAGTATGATTAATTAATTGAAATAATATAAATCCTGTTGAAAATGATTTTAAAATGTTGGAACAACTTAATTTTAGTTATAACATCAGGCATTATTAAACTTTTTCTTATTTTCTATCATAAATCATAGCACTTGGGCTGATAAACTATAGTGTTAATTTTGTTAAACATTTTATATATATTTAATTTATGACTAGTCTTTGAAATTAGTATGGTTTCTTTATGCTGAGCTTCATAGTGCTGCTATTTGAGTGTTCATTGACTTTTCTTTCTTCCATTTTTTAGTGTAGTTCTACCAAGGTGAAAAACAAAGGCAAGAAAAAGAAGCCAAAAGATTCAAAAGTATGGAGTATTTTCTATATTAATTCTTTTCTAAGTTCTCTAATATAATTAATTGGATATGCAAATTAGAATTTAAGCAGTTTTGGGGATATTTTGAAACATGTTGTAGAGAAAGACTTTCTAGGCTTTAAAGATATTTTGGCAGTCTTCTACATTTTGAGGAAATTTAATATTCACGTTATATGAAGGTACTTGAAAAAGTTCATGAAAAAGTAGAATTGTAAGATGATAAGAATATTTCCATGAACTTTTTTTTTTTTTTTTTGTCTTTTTTCGTGTCCGGCAACGGATCGCAACCCTCAGTGTCGCGCCCGTACCGGACCGAGACCGGCAACGGGATCGCAACCCTCGGTGCCGCGCCCGCACCTCGCTCAGCCAGTGAGCGGGAACCGGTCTGTATGTGGGATCTGAACCCTCGGCGGGAG